>NC_060140.1:45187584-45467584 GCF_021461385.2 Schistocerca piceifrons | reverse complement strand
TATTATAAATGAAATATCCGTTTAATCAAAGCGTCGGTGTAACATTACAGAGCCATTCCTAGCGTACGCTGCCCCTCATAAGCGATCTCCCTGAGGGCCTCTCGAGGTTTGTCGTGTTGAGGACCTGCACGCCGTTTACATAGAGACAGTTAACGATATGCTTCTGTGTGCTCCGCCAATCCGTTTTGTGTAAGATATTTTGACAACCGACCAGATCATTTTTATAGGGTTGTGTCGGGGTGGCGAGGACGTGAGACGACTAAACTCGTGACACTGGGAGGGGACGATCATGTCGGTCGTCGAAATATTGTGCACGAATTGGAAATGACTCATCTGAACACGCGGAAGTGAACTGTCGATGGCTTGTGTGGAGGAAACCTGACAAATCGAGCAGTAGATTAATTCACATAAATGGATGGCACTGTGGAAGGCTCGAAACATGCTGTTTACATCTTTGTTTACTGCAAAGCGGCGATTTTGTGGGCTGGAGTAAGCAAGACTCGCTAGTGTGTAAGCAAGCTGCAAACGTCTGCGAAATCCAAAAATACATTTATGGTGTTTATTCGGAGTCTTGACAAGAGAACAAGAGGATGAAAATTTAGGTGCTTGGTTACTTATAGTGAGGCAATTCTGGTCGAGAACGCGAGTCATCCATAGTTCCCTTCTGTCATGTTCGCCATCTGTCTTAGATTTAGATGGGAACCTCCCCTTGTAAGCTTGTCCGCTCGTGTGTTGTGATATACATTTGTAAGATTTGCTAATTCATTCAGAGAAGGACTTTTCGTATGTCTGACGTCAATTAAGTTTTCACACGCAACCTCAGTTTTGTACAGAATCTCACGTTTGGTGAAAGGAACGAGTACAGGATTCTACAAACATTACTAATAGACTGTTAACGGTCAGAGCATGTGCAATAGGTTCCTAGGTATCCGAGTGGCACGAAGACTTCGTAAGTAAAAGAGCCCAGTACATTGTTCTCGACGGCGAGTGTTCATCAGAGACAAGGTTAACGTCAGCAGTGCTCCAGGAAAGCAAAATAGGGCCGCTGTTGTCTATACACAGAAATGATATGGCGGACAGGGAGGAGCAATCTACTGTTTGCTGATGATGCTTTGGAGTATGGGAGGGTGTTGAGGATGACTGTATGATGATAGATGATGAATTGGCCAAAATTTCTAGTTGGTATGACGTATGGCAGCTCGTTCTAAAGTAGGAAAGTGTACGTTAACGCAGATGAGTATGAAAAAAAAAAAAACTCATAATGTTAAGTTATAGTGTGAGTAGTGCTCTGCTTCACACAGTCACGTCATTTAAATATCTCTGCATAACGTTGCAAAGGTACGTGAAATGGAATGAGCACGTGAGGATTGTGGCAGGGAAAGCGAATGGTCAATTTCGGTTTATTGGGAAAATTATTGGGAAAGTGTGGTTCATCTGTAAAGGAGACGACATACAGGGCACTGATGCAGCCTGCTCTTGAATACTGTTAGTGTCTGTGATCTGCACCAGGTCAGATTAAAGGAAGATATCAAAGCAATTCAGAAGCGGTTTGCTGATTCGTTGCGGGTAGGTTTGAACAACACAAGAATATTAGAGGTTCTTTGGGAACTCAAACAGGAATCACTGGAGAGAAGGCGACGTTCTTTTCGAGAAACTTACGAGGAAATGTAGGGAACTGGAATTTGAAACTGACTGCAGAACGATTCTAGTCCTGCCAAATATACATGTTGCGTAAGAATCATGTAGTTAAGACAGGTGAAATTCGGGCTCATATGCAAGCAAATTGTCGGTTTCAGCTCCCTCTGTTTGCAAGTGAAACAGCCTGGAAATGGCAAGAAGTGATACTGGGTACCCTCCGCCACGCACTGTACAGTGGCTTGCGGTGTATGTACGTGTGTGTAGGTAGTTTGTCGGTAAGGAGACGATTTCTTGCCTTCACAGAAAAAGGGTATTTTTGATATAAATGCACCAATTGTACGTCACTATCCGTTTTATGTCCGTATACTTTGTGCATTTTTCCAGTGAGGAGATCCCATTCCCCAAGTGTGGCTGTAAGATTTCCGAACCTATCCTTGGCGGGAATAACAACGTTGTTCATCTAGAGGGCAACAGCCAGGGGATGCAAGTGTCTCGAGCTAGCCTGGTGGTGGTGGTGGTGGTGGTGGTGGTGGTGACTCGGCCCCTTAGATGTTGGAATACGTGGTTGTCATTGTGTACCAAATCTGTTTCCAACTGCCACAACAGCTTCATGTGCAGGTAAATTTTCCTGATAAGATGACTTCTTTCCGTTTGTAATCCAATCTTCTTCCCGCATGTTTGTCGCCACTAGGTTGGCAACCAAAACTTGCATAGTATTTTTTCCCCATTGCAAGTTGAACTGTGAATAAAAATCATAATTTTTTTCTTGCAGAGAAAAAAAATCACAATGCTTTCGACATAAACCTTTCAATCTCTTGTGCATGCCACCTGTGTACCAGTTACTATGATGCTACTGATTTCCTCGCACGAAGCAATGTACCCTGTCATTGCAGGAAATTATCAAACAAAAACTCGGTTGAATTTTTTGATATGCTCCAAAATTTAGTGAACTACTTTTTGCACTTCATTTGAGTACTAAACGAACATGATGTACACCTTGAATAAGACTTACTCTTCATGGCCAAAGTACGACGCCTCGTCATGATCAATGAACGACGTCTCTTGATAAAATTCCGGAACTTTTTCCACAAAAGTTTCTGCGCTTACCTTTTACTAATTGTGCTTGGTCTCCTTCTAAATACTCTCTTGCACAATTGATACACCGCTCCAAATGCTGTTTCTACTTCCAGAAGCAGTCTTGGTATGCCTTTTGCTAGTTCGCGTGAAGTGTCGTCCTCGAATTTTCTTGCCTTGCCTATCATTGCAAATCTTCGTTGTTTTAACGTCTCAATATCATAAACGTAGATCCACGTCTCATCGTCAGTTAAGATTATCTCAACGAACATCTGGTTCCCATTTGCGCCATACAAAAGCTCTTCACAGATTCAGAGGTGAAGGTCTTTCTGGTCTTGACTCCATAGCCGTGTGACCAACCTGGCGGCAACACGATGCAGTGTCGGGGTTTTGTGACATGATCCAACTGAAATATTACATTCTTCTGCAGTCTCTCGGACATTCTGTCTTAGATTGGCACGCACAGTTTCGTTGACGTTCCTGACATGAGCGTCATCGGTAGACGTCGAAGGGCGTCCTGAACGGGCGTCATCATAAACTTCCGTCTTCGCATATTTAAACCGCGTGATACACAGAATACGGCTTTGGCGCTCAACAACGTAGAATTTCTGCGTCTTGTGCGTGTCTGTAAATGTTTTCTAGAGTTTCACGCAAAATGTAACTCAACGTGTTGCTCCTCTAACTCTGCCATCTCGAAATTCACAAACTGTGCGACAAAACATTATACTCGGTGAAGCTCTGAGCAATAACTTACGGACCTACAGCAATGAAACTTTAGACAGTTACACATTAAATACAGGTGTGTACAAGGATGACACCACTTGGTTCCAACACACCACTAGCGCAATTACGAATGTTTACGAAATTTTGAAAAGACATTATTCTTTCTTATGATATTTTATGGCATCTCCTATTTTCAACACCTTGAATTGTTAATTGTGTAGTAGATCACTCTGCACTTTGTCGATATGTTAATGAATGACTGCAACTTCGGAATCCCCTTCAATTGACCATTTCTCAACTGCTGTTAGTGTCGCAGTGGATATTTCGTAATCTTGCACCAGTTTCGAACGTATTTTCGTCAGTGTTAAACTGTTCTAAACTTTCTGGTGGTGTGATATTCAGAGTTATTGTTTGAGTGGAATGTATACGACATGCCTGAGTAAAAAGAAGTGGTTAGATCTAATGTGTGGAACTATTGAAACCTATTTCACTGTGGAGCGTTACAACACTACCTCCATTCAGATCATTCATTGTCAGTTCTCTGCAAGGCCCGGAAATTTTCTTCCTGTAACCATAATGGGATCATTCACCAGTCACAGTTTTTTATTTAGAGAGGACTATTCTTGGTTTTCATTCAGATGGCTTGCTGGTTCATTTAACGCAATGGGTAGCTAAATTGTTGTCTGATGACTTAGTTATGTAACAGTTTGTTCCACAAAAATCAGTTAAATACAGCAGCATACTCGGTTGGCAAGGCACTGTGAAGGACTGGTTATCTGACCCTCCAGGGGGTTCACAGAACTAGTGAATAAGTGCACGGCTGTCATGGGTCCCCAGCCTTTGCAGCATTACTTCCTTTCCATGCTACAAGCTTGTACTTCCACTATTCCCCCCGTCTGCCTACCCATCAGATGGTTTTCTTGGTGCACACCTTGTTGGGATCTGTTTTATGGCAGGGAATCGAGTTTTCACTTCAGACATTTTCTGTAACTTCTCATTAAATAAAAACATAGT
This sequence comes from Schistocerca piceifrons, assembly GCF_021461385.2. Classification (NCBI taxonomy): domain Eukaryota; kingdom Metazoa; phylum Arthropoda; class Insecta; order Orthoptera; family Acrididae; genus Schistocerca; species Schistocerca piceifrons. The sequence goes on along the minus strand of NC_060140.1, from coordinate 45,463,135 downwards.
CCCCATTCTTGGGTTTGACTAGCCACCTATTTCCAAAGTTCTCCGGAAGTGCATATCGTGCAGAGGAGGTCACCCAATGCAGTGGATGCTCCAAATTTTGTGCCTTTCCATCATTGCACCCTTCGCAATGCATTACTGGCCAGGTAGTTATTGGTGAGGCTTGGTGGCGTGTATGGGAAAAGTTCCAATTCAGAGTGGTGTCACAACAGCAGATGAGCTGCAAATGTAGTAGATGAAGTTATCTTCCACTGGCAGTCATACAGCCCACCAGTCTCTATGGAAGGGAAGACCCCTCTTAATCCAGAGAGATACAACCTTAAAATGTTCCCTTCCTTGGCTGTGCCATGGGAGAACCATAGGGTTCAGTGGCAAGCAGAGAAAGATGCTCTCCACAACATGGTTTGCATAAGGACTGATGGGGATTCCTTGTTGGCCGCAAAAAGAACTTACAAGACAAGTTTGTGGAAGTGGCAGTCATCTGTATAATGAAAAGTGGGTCAGTTTTGATCAAAGCAGCATCCCCTGCCCAGTCACAGGTGCTGCTTGCTCACAACACGCTGGGTGACATACAGGTGACTGTCACTCCTCCATTGTTGTTGTTGTGGTCTTCAGTCCTGAGACTGGTTTGATGCAGCTCTCCATGCTACTCTATCCTGTGCAAGCTTCTTCATCTCCCAGTATCTACTGCAACCTACATCCTTCTTAATCTGCTTAGTGTATTCATCTCTTGGTATCCCTCTACGATTTTTACCAACCACACAGCCCTCCAATGCTAAATTTGTGATCCCTTGATGCCTCAAAACATGTCCTACCAACCGATCCCTTCTTCTAGTCAAGTTGTGCCACAAACGTCTCTTCTCCCCAATCCTATTCAATACCTCCTCATTAGTTACGTGATCTACCCACCTTATCTTCAGCATTCTTCTGTAGCACCACATTTCGAAAGCTTCTCTTCTCTTCTTGTCCAAACTAGTTATCGTCCATGTTTCACTTCCATACATGGCTACACTCCATACAAATACTTTCAGAAACGACTTCCTGACACTTAAATCTATACTCGATGTTAACAAATTCCTCTTCTTGAGAAACGCTTTCCTTGCCATTGCCAGTCTACATTTTATATCCTCTCTACTTCGACCATCATCGGTTATTTTACTCCCTAAATAGCAAAACTCCTTTACTACTTTAAGTGTCTCACTTCCTAATCTAATTCCCTCAGCATCACCCGACTTAATTTGCCTACATTCCATTATCCTCGTTTTGCTTTTGTTGATGTTCATCTTATACTCTCCTTTCAAGACACTGTCCATTCCGTTCAACTGCTCTTCCAAGTCCTTTGCTGTCTCTGACAGAATTACAATGTCATCGGCGAACCTCAAAGTTTTTACTTCTTCTCCATGAATTTTAATACCTACTCCGAATTTTTCTTTTGTTTCCTTTACTGCTTGCTCAATATACAGATTGAATAACATCGGGGAGAGGCTACAACCCTGTCTTACTCCTTTCCCAACCACTGCTTCCCTTTCATGCCCCTCGACTCTTATAACTGCCATCTGGTTTCTGTACAAACTGTAAATAGCCTTTCGCTCCCTGTATTTTACCCTGCCACCTTCAGAATTTGAAAGAGAGTATTCCAGTTAACATTGTCAAAAGCTTTCTCTAAGTCTACAAATGCTAGAAATGTAGGTTTGCCTTTTCTTAATCTTTCTTCTAAGATAAGTCGTAAGGTCAGTATTGCCTCACGTGTTCCAACATTTCTACGGAATCCAAACTGATCTTCCCCGAGGACAGCTTCTACCAGTTTTTCCATTCGTCTGTAAAGAATTCGCGTTAGTATTTTGCAGCTGTGACTTATTAAACTGATAGTTCGGTAATTTTCACATCTGTCAACACCTGCTTTCTTTGGGATTGGAATTATTATATTCTTCTTGAAGTCTGAGGGTATTTCGCCTGTCTCATACATCGTGCTCACCAGATGGTAGAGTTTTGTCATGACTGGCTCTCCCGAGGCCATCAGTAGTTCAAATGGAATGTTGTCTACTCCCGGGGCCTTGTTTCGACTCAGGTCTTTCAGTGCTCTGTCAAACTCTTCACGCAGTATCTTATCTCCCATTTCGTCTTCATCTACATCCTCTTCCATTTCCATAATATTGTCCTCAAGTACATCGCCCTTGTATAAACCCTCTATATACTCCTTCCACCTTTCTGCCTTCCCTTCTTTGCTTAGAACTGGGTTGCCATCTGAGCTCTTGATATTCATACAAGTGGTTCTCTTCTCTCCAAAGGTCTCTTTAATTTTCCTGTAGGCAGTATCTATCTTACCCCTAGTGAGACAAGCCTCTACATCCTTACATTTGTCCTCTAGCCATCCCTGCTTAGCCATTTTGCACTTCCTGTCGATATCATTTTTGAGACGTCTGTATTCCTTTTTGCCTGCTTCATTTACTGCATTTTTGTATTTTCCCTTTTAATCAATTAAATTCAATATTTCTTCTGTTACCCAAGGATTTCTATTAGCCCTCGTCTTTTTACCTACTTGATCCTCTGCTGCCTTCACTACTTCATCCCTCAGAGCTACCCATTCTTCTTCTACTGTATTTCTTTCCCCCATTCCTGTCAATTGTTCCCTTATGCTCTCCCTGAAACTCTGTACAACCTCTGGTTCTTTCAGTTTATCCAGGTCCCATCTCCTTAAATTCCCACCTTTTTGCAGTTTCTTCAGTTTCAATCTGCAGTTCATAACCAATAGATTGTGGTCAGAATCCAAATCTGCCCCAGGAAATGTCTTACAATTTAAAACCTGGTTCCTAAATCTCTGTCTTACCATTATATAATCTATCTGATACCTACTAGTATCTCCAGGATTCTTCCAGGTATACAACCTTCTTTTATGATTCTTGAACCAAGTGTTGGCTATGATTAAGTTATGCTCTGTGCAAAATTCTACAAGGCGGCTTCCTCTTTCATTCCTTCCCCCCCAATCCATATTCACCTACTATGTTTCCTTCTCTCCCTTTTCCTACTGACGAATTCCTGTCACCCATGACTATTAAATTTTCGTCTCCTTTCACTACCTGAATAATTTCTTTTATCTCGTCATACATTTCATCTATTTCTTCATCATCTGCAGAGGTAGTTGGCATATAAACTTGTACTACTGTAGTAGGCATGGGCTTTGTGTCTATCTTGGCCACAATAATGCGTTCACTATGCTGTTTGTAGTAGCTAACCCGCACTCCTATTTTTTTATTCATTATTAAACCTACTCCTGCATTACCCCTATTTGATTTTGTATTTATAACCCTGTAATCACCTGACCAAAAGTCTTGTTCCTCCTGCCACCGAACTTCACTAATTCCCACTATATCTAACTTTAACCTATCCATTTCCCTTTTTAAATTTTCTAACCTACCTGCCCAATTAAGGGATCTGAAATTCCACGCTCCGATCTGTAGGACGCCAGTTTTCTTTCTCCTGATAACGACGTCCTCCTGAGTAGTCCCCGCCCGGAGATCCGAATGGGGGACTATTTTACCTCCGGAATATTTTACCCAAGAGGACGCCATCATCATTTAATCATACAGTAGAGCTGCATGTCCTCGGGAAAAATTACGGCTGTAGTTTCCCCTTGCTTTCAGCCGTTCGCAGTACCAGCACAGCAAGGCCGTTTTGGTTAATGTTACAAGGCCAGATCAGTCAATCATCGAGACTGTTGCCCCTGCAACTACTGAAAAGGCTGCTGCCCCTCTTCAGTAACCACATGTTTGTCTGGCCTCTCAACAGATACCCCTCCGTTGTGGTTGCACCTACAGTACGGCCATCTGTATCGCTGAGGCACGCAAGCCTCCCCACCAGCGGCAAGGTCCATGGTTCATGGGGGGGCACTCCTCCATAACATTCTAAATATAATTCAGGGCATCATTTGCCGCCAAGTTCTGCTCTTGCAATCTGATGAGCTGTGCACCAGTTTGGAGTGAGGGGTGTACACTGTGTTCATCATGAACATGGGGGACCAACGGACAATCGGTTGCTATAGGTGCCTTTATCTTGGCCTGTGAGGGCAATTAATTGCCTGAAAAGGTCCACGATGCAGTGCTTAAAATGTCAACTGTGGAATGCACCATTCCCCCCTGCTCACCAGGATGCACCATTTTCCAGAGCGAAGATAAGAATACGAGACCCTGGATGATCTAACTTATCAAGAGCCAAACAAGTATGAGTGGTTGCACCCAGCACGTATAAATGTCATATGCTGCAGCTGTCATGACCTTGCCTGCTTTGGCAACAGTACTCTCACCAGCTACATCTCCGTCCGACAGTGGGGCTTCAGGGCTGCTTGACCATGCCTCCCCCCCCCCCCCCCCCCCGCCCTTCCCCATAGTTGGCAACTCTCCTCCTGCTACTTCTACCTCACTTACTTGAAAATCATGGACTTCCCACCCATCAGGGACATTGGTCCCCCACCTACCAGCCAGACAGGTCATGTTCCTCTGGCTTGCCTAGCCAGAAAGAGGTCCCTTGGAACATGGGACACTTGCTTCCAGGGTTTCCACTGGTCTGCAAACACTCTAAGAAGAAGAAGTATCGAAAGTCCTCAAACAAGAAAATTCTGGTAGCCCCCACACCACCAAATCGCGCCTGTTCCATTCCTGTGACCAAGGAAGAGATTCTGGTGTCCCATGAGGCCCAGTTGGTACCACGTAGTGGAACCCAGAACCTGTGTATATCGATGCTATAGCCCCTCAAGCTATGGCAGCACGTGACCCTAAGGCATAGCCACCTCCTTGGTCGCTTTACGGCCCCACAGTACTTCAACATTATTATTCTCCAGTGGATCTATAGCAGTTTTTTCCACCTCCAGGCTGAGCTATGACATCTTTCAAACACTTCCCCTGCCTTCCATATTGCCCTTCAGGAGGCTCGTTTTCCACCAATGCAGACCCTGGCCCTTCATTGATAGGGTGGGTATTATAAGACTTGTGCTACCTATGACAGGGTGTCAGGCAGAGTTTGCACATATATTCAGGACACTCTTTGTAGTGAACTTGTGCCTCTTAATACACCTTTAGAGGTTGTGGCTGTTTGAGTAAGGACATTTCAGAATATCACCTACTGCAGTGTTAACCTCCCCCACCCCCAACGGTAAAGTGTGTCAGAATATACTGTAATCATTGGTTTCTCAGCTTCCCCCACCTTTTTGGGGATTTCAATGCCCATAACTTTTTTGGGGTGGCACTACAATCATTGGCCATGGCAAAGACCATGAAAGTGTACAGCCACAACCTGACCCTTGCCTACTGATTTCTGGTAGCCCCACAAACTTCAGCTTGGTGCATGCAACTTTCTTGGTTATTGACCTTCGTATCTGCATTCCTTGTCTTCTCCCATCCATCCATCCATCCATCCATCCATCCCTCCCCAAGAGAGTCCACGATGACATGTGGTGACCACTTCCTGATGTCTTCTCTGCCGAGATGGGCTCTCAAACAGTGTTGACCAGGGTACTTTCACATCTCCTGTCACCCTTGGCTTCCTGCTGCATGGAGATATTGATGAGGCAGCTGAGAATATGAATGCACTCAATCTTTGGCAGCTGAATTGGAGATCCCCTGTCTGTGGACCTGTCCCAAAAGAAGACAGTACCTTGGTGGTCATAAAATGCTACAGAGGCCATTAGAGATTGTATGTTGGCTCTCCAATGCTCTAAGCAGCACTCACAAAGCACCTTATCACCTGTAAGCAGCTTCATGTTCGGGCCTGCCACCTAACAAAACAAAGGAAATAAGTTTGCTGGAAATGGAATCATTAAACCATAAGACTATGTACCTCTCCTGTCAGGTTTGAGCTAAGATCAGAGATCTCTATGGATACCAGACACCTACAGATGAGCCTCGTATTACCTTGAATGGCACTGTCTGCACCGACCCAGGTGCCATTACTGAACATTCTGCTCTTCTTTATGCCCGGGCATCTGCATCTGAGCATTATCAACCTGCCATTTGTCTCCTGAAAGAGTGGATGGAGAAAAAGCAATTATCTTTCACTACACACCACTGGAGCCATATAATGCTCCATTGAGCAAGTGCAAATTTGTCGGTGTCTTAGTCCACTGCCCTGATACAGCCCTAACACGAGACCACATCCGCATCCAAGTGATTAAACATCTATCAGGGTACTGTTGGTGTCATAGCTTTACCATCTTTAACAGCATCAGGAGTGAGGGCAAGTTCATATCACAATGGCAAGAAAGTATATTTGTCCCAGTACTGAAACCGTGTAAGCACCTTCTAGAGATGGGCCATTATAGCCCAGTTAGTATCACCAATGCTCTCTGTAATTTTCATGAATGCAGGGTGAGCCAGCAGTTGTGTTGGCTCTTTGGGTCTCGGGATGTTCTTGCTTCGTCCCAGAGTGGAAGCAAATTTTGTGTAGAGGTTTATGAATTCTTATGCCAGATAGGTACCACTGCAGCAAAGTGAGGGAGATCTAGCAATGAAGTGGATCAAAAATCCAAGCAAAGAACAGTAGAGTACCAACAGCCCATGTGCCACCAAAGGATATAAGACTGGACGATGTCTGTCACTTGGAAGTAAGGCAGAGATGCAAATTTCCTGAATATAATGAATCTATGTGGGTTTATTGTGAAAAATATGTAGTCCCATGGTGCAGTAACAAAAATTAAGTGCTTTAACACTAGAACCGCTGATACTTGGACGTACCTACAGTAGAACCACAGCTGGGTCACTAATGACCCGCGATCTTTTCCTTTATTTCCCCTATGTCAGTGGGTTATTGTTACTGCTAATCAATCTATTGTTAGAAGCACTATGATATTTAGAATGAAATTAACAAAAATAAACCATGTTTACACAAATTATAACTTAATATTTTAAAACTTACATGTATATGCTGAGTGTTTTTACGAGCTACCGTTACATAATGAACACAAATAATAGTCTTTTGATGTACATTTGTTGCACACAGTTTTCTTGCAGATGTAACACTTTACAAATGATTTGTTTCCTTCACAGTTAGACTTTACAAGGCAATGTTCACTTTTTTTGTCTGTCAGGATCATCTTCAGGTCTGACAGGGACGCTAGTTTTTCTAGTCGCTGCGTACTTCTCAGCAAGCTCCTCCACCAGCTGCAGGATGAAATCCCTGCATTTCAATTTTTTATCATTTAGAGAATTGAACAATACCCACGCATTTATCCCAGCCAAATCCAGCAAGTTGTAAAATGTGTGAACAGGCCAATGTCTCGATGGTGCTTTGACAGACTATTTGCGAGCCATTTGGTCAACCACGTCCACTCCATATTTAGAGCAGTTATAAAACGTAACAGTATCTGGCTTCTTTTTATACCATCCTCAATCGTCACATAAGGATGCATAGTGCTCAGAATCAGGACATTCTTGTTGCTCTTACAATGATAAACAGTCAAGTGTGGTATCATCTTTTTTTCAACAATACTGTCCTTTATAATTGTTCTCTTGCCTTTTTGATATAGACTGGTATTTCCCTGCGAGATAGGTTTATTGTTCCCACAAGACTCGTAGAATTAGCTTTCAGTGTGTCAGAGAGTGCTAAGGAGGTGAAAAAATTGTCACATGTGACATTTATTCCTTTTTTGAGGTAAGGTTGCATAAATTTTTTTTAGAACAAAGCCACCAAGACGCTCATCACTCCGCCTAGTATCATCCTTTCCTATATAAGGGATAGCATTCACAATATATTTTAAGTCTTTATCTACCGCCATCCAATACTTTTGCCCGTATTTGTCCAGATTTGAGGCCATAAACTGCGTGAATCTGCAACGGCACTTTGAAGGAAAAAGCTGTTCATTGATTGTTATATATGGACCCGGTATGTAGCTAGACTGCGCATTCGCAACGAACTCACTCCAGATTTCTGATACCAAAGCAAACTTGTCTTCTCTTAGTCGTTCTGATCTTGTGGATCTATTGTCAAATCTGAGATAACGCATTGTATCTCTGAATCTGTCACAAGCCGTTGTTGATTTCACAAAATTATTTCCCCACTTCACTGACCACTTGTGTCCAGTTCTAAGCTCTTAGCTCCAATAGCACCATGGACGTACAATTTAGCTATAAAAGCTTCCAGTTCTTTAATTTTTATAGTCCATTCATCTGAGCTCAGTACACGAGGTGCTTCAGTTTCTGTACATTTTAGAATATGTTTCAAAACTTTGTCCATTATCATTAGATGCTGTGCACTCTAACAGGTCTCACTCACGTTTTGTTTTGCATGTGGAGATGGTCCTGTCCTATCTTTGAAAACATTCTGTTGTCAATATCTTCCAGATGAACAGTCACCTAATACTCCAACTTTCCAGGTTGTTCCATCGGGTGCTACAATATCTCTACCTGAAGGAAACTGAAGTAGTCCAGAACCCTCGGCAGTTTGTTGTCCACACTGACCTTCAGGACATCCACTTCCTTGAGTTGACTTAGTCTCTGTGGCAGCTGTTCCTGTAATAGTAGTTATACATATTAGAACGTGATTTAATATTGAATATATTGTGTAATATTAGAACAAAAAAACACCTTCATAAATGTAACATATAACTTGAAAAATTTCAACAGGAAACAATGTATAAACATAAGTGTTGCAATTCAAATTACTGTCTATGCAACATATACATAAACAAAAATCATTATAAAACACACACATAAAAAAGCATACCTTTCTCATCAGCATACAGTAGAACCTTCTCAGGAGTAAGATATGGAAATTCTTCCTCAGATAGACTCCAGTGGTTCACCCTCAGATTCATTATTTAAAATCTCATTTAGAGCATTTATAATGTCCGTTATGTGCATAGAAATATGGCCATAACATATTCGTAAGGTCAGACTTGTTTGAACCTGTCTTTCTCATCCCCTGCTGAAAACTGGAACATCAGCCAGAAGTGAAGTAAAAATGAGTTTCGCGATTATTGACAAAACACACTCTAACAATAGGCATGAAACTACATGAAAAATGAGATTCTTATAGCGACTGCGCTGGGCGGGTCAGAACTGGCCCATCCGCAGTTCTAGGTGAATCTTCATATTTCTCTTTTATGTTATCACCATAAAATGTGAAATGAAGTATAATCACTAATTACATTATGTCATAAAAGTCACAGAAATGTAACACTCTAGGCAATAATACAAAAGAGTGACAAACAAAAAAATTATCAAGTGGGTCACTCGTGGTTCTAGTGTTACGGCATTTCATATGCAAGAGGACGAAATGGTTAGTACTGAAATAAGCTGAAAAATGTAGGATTAATTCTGTCTTGTATTTAAATAATTTATCTTCATATAATCTCCTGAGACTTAAGTACTTTATTTTATTTTTCCTCTCTTCTAATATCAGTTAAGAAGTGTGTGTGTGTGCATAAATATTTGTGTTTGCATAAATATTCCTCAAACTACTCTGAAATGTATTTCAGAGGGTATTTTGGAAGGCACCATGTGTTAGGATTTCTCCTCATTGCAATTGCATATGGACTGAGTGAATAACGGATGATTAACTGCCTTTATGTATACAGAAAATAGCCTAATTTGGTCTTCAGAGTTTCTAAGAGAGCTGAATGCATGAGGCTGAAGAATATTTCTAGATTCTTCACTAATACTGGTTCTTGTATTCTTATAAGGTGACTTTTGTGGGATAGTTTTTATCTGTTTTCTCAGGATTATTGTTCCCATCAGTCAAGCAAACCTGTAACCATCTGTGACATCCTCCTTTGTATACATTCAGTCAGTTGAACAAATGGTCTGATCCCTCACACTTTTAACAATTATCTAAATTTGGCCACACAGATGAATTGGAGTCATCCATCTGTTATGGACCTTGTAAAACTGTTCCATTTTGAATTCCTGATAATTATTATTGTCTTAGTTTACTGTACAATTATTTTGAATCATTGATAATATAGTAAAAGTATGACATTTTTTTTTCATTTTGTGAAATCCAGAGTTTTACCTTTCTATGCATCAAATCAAGTTACCAATCTTTGCCCCACTTTGAATTTTTTTTTAATATATGATTCATTATTTCTGCAAATCTTTCCTGACAATAATTCATTATTGGTAAGTATCATTTGTGAAAAGTCTGAGGTTGCTATTAGTACTGTTGGTCAGCTCATTAACATAAAATAAGAATGACTAGAATTCCAGCACTGTCCTCTGGTCCAAGTCAGAAGCTATTCTTACTTGGTTTGATGAGTCTCCATCCAAAATTTCATACTTCATTTATCTAGTGCGTCACTTTATCAAATGATTGAATGTTCATACAGTTTTTTCTTTTTTTAAACTCATGGTCCTGAGTTCCACAGACATTATTGTGGAAGCGCCTCCCTTCCAACAGGCAGGTAATAAATTTCTTGGTTTCCCTTGTAGTGCTTGACCCAGGTTTGCTTGAACCAACAGTGCTGACCTATGGAATGCGGTGACACACACTTCCTATTTCCACATCTGTCAAAGGGTGTTAACCATCTCTCCCAACCAGTGTGAATGGTGTTGACAAAATGGAAATGGGGTGAGAGGATAGAGGCAAGTGAAAGAAGAGACTTTGTATACTGTCCAAACACTGTCTTTGGTTGCTCCAGCACTAGTAAAGGATATAGTTTTTGCACATCTGCCTATTGTTTGACACTTTATCTCCATGGTAAAACTTCTTCTCCCATAACCCTGCCAAATAGTATAGTGAGATGAGCCCTCCTCTATTCTTATTACAGTGGTTTGCAGAGTATATATGTAGACATATTGCAGTCTTTGTAATAGTGATTTACACTCAAATTTTGTTGATTTACATTTATTTAAGTGCTGAACTTTATTTTCTTTCAGGAAAGAAAATCTGATGGTGATAGCGATTCATCACTCTCTCCTAGAAAGCGAAGACGAAGTGATAATGCAGGTAAGCTGTTTACACGCTACTGCAATGTCTCTGTTATGAGAATTTTGTGAAATGTGATCTTCCATACTCAGCAAATGGGAAGTGATTCTCCATTACATAAGTGGCATTTGTCACCCACTTGATAATTCATATTCCTATCCCAGGAAAAAGCAAACAAAAATGTTGTTCATGGTTCATTTTGGGAATTTCTCTTAGAGCTGTCTGCATTCCTGAACTCAGAGGTCATTAGAAGTGAAAATAAATTTCTGTATTTTCTAGAATGTAAAAATTCTCTTCCATGTTTGGCATTTATTCATTACTTCATTCACCTCAAGCCACCTGTGTTAGACTATATATTTGCTGGTGGTTACTTGACACCATACTGTTTGTTGATCTGCCCATCTAATAACATTATCTACACTCTACGTCTACACTCTGCAAACAACTATACAGTTCATAACAGGGGGTACACCTCACTGCCCGTTATTAGGGTTTCTTCCCCTGTTCCATTCGTGTATGGGGTGCAAGAAGAATGATTGGTTTAATGGCTCCACGCAAGCTGTAATTAATCTAACCACCTCCCCAGAATTCCTGTGGTATTGGTATATACGGGGTTGTAATATGTTCTGAGTGGCATAATTTGAATCCAGTTCCTAATACTTAGTAAGCAGGCTTTCTTGGAATAATTCATGTCCATCTTAAAGAGCGTGATAGCTCATTTTATTAGCAGTTCTGTGATACTCTCCCATGGATCAAACAAACCTGTGACCATTAGTGCCACCCTTCTTTGTACATGTTTAGTATCACCTGTTGGGTCCTATTTGATATGGGTCCCATACACTTCAGCAGTATTTTAGGATGGGTGATTTACAAGCAATCTCCTTTGTAGACTGACTGGATTTCCCTAGTATACTACCAATAAATTGAAGTCTGTTGTGAGCTTTACCCATGACAGAACTTCAACATATTTATATGATAATATTGTATTGCTAAGTTTTTCATTTTGTGCAGTGCACAGTTTTTAATTTCTCAACATTTAAAACAAGGTGCCATTCTTTGCACCAGTTTTAAATCTCATCAGGCTGTAACTGAACATTGATGTCACTTGTGTCACACTGTACTTCTTTACTCTGAGGTGACGAAAGTTGTGGGGTAGCAATAGGCACATATAAAAATGGCATTAGTATTGCATATGCAAGGCATAAAAGGCCAGTACATCGGTGTAGCTGTCATTTGTACGAAGGTCATTCATGTTAAACAGTATCAAGCATGATTCTGGCAACATGATGGGAATTAAGACTTTGAACACGGGAGGGTCGTTAGAATTAGATGTATGGAGCACCCATTTCTGAAATTGTTAAGGAATTAAATAGCCAGCAAACTCGCACCAGGGAAGAACAGCATTCTTTTATTTGTTTTTTGTGAAGATGTGAAACCTATTGAAATTCATCAATGAATGAAGGTCCAGTAAGGGGCTGCATGTTTGTCACAGCAGCAAGTCTTCGAATTTAGTAGGAAGTTCACAAATGGTGTGACTTCAGTGGAAGATGCTCCTCGTCTAGGTCAGGCAGGTACAACGATTTGTGACTCCGCCAAGCATTGCAGCAGTTGAAGCCATAGTGAAGTGACACTAAATGACAATGCAGCATGTTTACAGATTAATGGGTCAGTACACCATATTATGCATGATGTTCTCCAGTTTCACAAAGTGTCTGCAAGATGGGTCCCACGGCAGCTGACTCCTGAAATGAGCGAATGACATGTTGATGCTTGTGAAGATCTTCTTGAGCCCTTTGAACGAGAAGGTGATGGCTTCCTTGCAAGAATCATTACTGGGGACAAAACCTGGGTTCACTTCCACCAATGGGAAACGAAGAAAGCCAGCAAGGAATGGTGCCATTCCTCATCACCAAGTGATTTCCATATGTTCGGACTACTCAAAGGCGCGATGGGAGGAAAGAAGTTCTGTTCTGATGAAGTGATGCACCATGCAGTGCATGAATGGGTTGCGTGGACTACCAAAGAATTTCTTTCTAAAGGAATTTATACACTTTGTAAGTGCTGGAGGACTTGGGTTGAGCGTGGGTGAGATTATATTGAAAAGTGATACAGCTTTGTGCCATTTCTGCACAGTAAAAAATATAAAAAAATATTTAAGGTTTTCATTTGACTCACCCTCATACTTACTTTACTCATCTTTTCAGTGGTAAGCAGACAGTGATTCTTTCCAGATGAAAGGCAAGGCCTTTCTTAAAAATCAGTCATGTTGTATACCAGCTGTGCTGTAATTTCCATGTCACGTTTAACCTGAACGTGATCACCAAACAGCTGTTCAGAGACCATCTCAAATTGCCGCAAAGAGCAAAATTGACTACTCAGTTGCAGAATATGCTGCCAAGAAAGTGATACTCAGCTATTACCTCACTTCATAATCCATGGCATCAGAGTTCCCAAGCATTCTCGCCTCATCACTTCCCTCAGCTCCTATATCAGATTCCCTGACATAAGTAGAGGGTTTTGCCTTGTCATTGCTTTCAGTCTCAGAATCCTCCATGTGTCAGTCTTCACTAGCTCCTGTCCCAGACACTTGTCCACCTCTGCCCCTGTCCTGTGCCTTGTCTTTCTCTCTCTTCACTTTCAATTCCTCTCCAACGCAATACTTTTCTGTCCCGCACTTACTCCCATCACACTAAATTGCACACTACATGCAACTTCTTCTTCTCTGCCAATGGCTGGGCCATGTACAGGCTGTTACATTTGAATTCAGACTGCAGGAAGCATTGTTCTTTCTGTGGGAGTTCATTTTTATGTTGCCTAATGTGGACATGCATTAATATCTCCCACAAATGCACAACTGTGATAAGAAAGGACTTCCAGTCTCTTTAAGAGTCACAGTTGCTATAATTAAAAAACTGCCTGATTCTAAGACTTATTTTGTAATCCATTCAAAGTAAAATTCTCAAACACAGTTCAAAATGAAGGTAATGCCATATAGTTTTTTGTGGTAGTTTTGTGCTATTTTAAGGACTTACATATATCATAATTTTCATCATGATTAACATTTTTTCCAAAAACACAATTTTAAATGGAATAAAAAGTGTTTTATATAATTCAGCATTGATTTAAAAACAATGTTAGTAAACTTTCTATGGTACCTTCAATGAAGGGTTATAGACAAAGTAAAAAGGAATCGAAATAGTGGCAAATGCTGCTGAGTGCACTATGGTGTATTACACAACCTCCATGAATCATGATGACACCATCATTGATAGACTGCTGTTCGTTTCACTGTGGGAGGATGCTGAGAAGTGGCACCTGAAGAAACGACCTTCTTTTTGTTCCCATGATCAATGACCAGATGGCATGAGAAGGAAAGAGGCTTTCCTTCTCATTCTGTCTGGTAAGCCTCCCATTATCTGGGGTTCAGGCTGACTTTTCTGAACTCTGCGTCTTTTTCCTAAATCTCTCTCTAGTCCTTATCCTTCACAACACATCCTTCCCCTTGAACACTTCTGCCAGGAGGAGGAGCCACTGGCTCCAAAAACTAGCAAAAATAATACCTTTATTGAAACTTCCTGACAGATTAAAACTGTGCGCTGGATCAAGACTCGAACTCGGGACCTTTGCCTTTCACTGAAAGGTGCTCTACCATCTGAGCTATGCAAGCATGACTGACACCCCGTTCTCACAGCTTTACTTCCGCCAGTGTCTCGTCTCCAGTAAAGCTGTGAGGATGGGCTGGATTCCTGCCCTCCTCCCTCCCCTTTCCCCTACACGTTGTCTGGTTCTTTGTGCCATTTTGTTTCACCTTTCCACATGTCTTCTTCCACTGGTGTTGTCACAGTCATACTGTGGTGTGAGGACAGGGATGGGTTGGCAGCAGGGCTGGGGCATCATCATGTCTAGCACCTTAGAGATTCCACCTGCTGTCACCTTCTACAACATCCCTCATGTTCTTCAATTTCCCTACCATCTCATCATTTGTTTCATCTCTTTCTTTGCGTGTTTTCCTTTAGCATTTATTGCCCTGTGTCATTTGTGTTGTTTTTTGTAACCCAAACAGACCTTCCCTGAGGTTGGATTCAAACAGCTTTTCCATTCTTCTGCTAAGAATTAGTGTTAGTATTTTGCAGCCATGAAATACTCTCACTTGTCAGTACCTGCTTTCTTTGAAAATGGAATCATTGCACTCTTCTTGTAGTCTCAGGGTATTTCACCTGTCTCGTACACCTTGCTCATCAGATGGAATAGTTCTGTTTTGTCAAGTCTGCTCTCCCAAGGCTATCAGTAATTCTGATTGGATGTTGTGTACTCCAGGGACCTTGGTTTGACCCGGGTCTTTCATTGCTCTGTCAAATTCCTCCTGCTGTATCATATCTCCCATACCATTTTCTGTCTACTGTTTCCATAAAGTTGCTTACAGCTTCACCTCCTATGTATAGACCCTCTATTATACTCCTTGCAGTATTACCTTCTTTATTTAGTAGTTTCTGTCTACCTCAGTTCTTGATATTCATACAGCTGCTAATGTTACCTCCAAAGACCTCTTAAATTTTCCTGTTGGCAGTGCTTATCTCTCACCTTGTGATATATGCTTCTAAATCCTTAAATTTGAACTCTAGCCTTTCCTGCTTAGCAATTTTATACTGCCTGTCACTCCTTTGTAGATGTTTGTGTTCACTTTTATATGCTTCATTTGCTGCATTTTTATATTTCCTTTCTTTTATCAATTAAATTCTGTTCTCTTCTGTTGTCCAAAGATTTCTACTAAGCCTTGTCTTGTTACATAACTGATCTTCTGCTGCCTTCACCATTTCATATCCCATATTCATTTGGTCTGCTGCTGCAGGGATGGGCAATAACTTTGGCTTGGAGCCATTCTTATATAGGCAGAGGTTAGCAGAAGGTCACACCTTTTAAAATGATGGCATGCAGTAGCCCACTTTGTAGTTCAGAAAAGTTATAAATTGTTGCAAAAAATTCTGCCTTGGGAGGCCAGACAAAAACCACTAGTGGGCCACTGTTTTTCCACACCTGTTCTGTGTTCCTTTCCCCTGTCCTATTGTGTTCCTTTCCTCTGTCCTAGTCAGTAATTGCCTAATGCTCCATCCATAACTTACAATGACCTCTGGCTCTTTCAGCTTATTCACATACCATCTCCATAATTTCCTACCTTTTTGCCATTTCTTCAGTTACAATCTGCGGTATATAATCAGTATATTCTGGTCAATCTGCATGTGCACCTTGATATATCTTAAAATCTGGACCCATAAATCAGTCTCTCTCTCAAAATTATATAATCAATCTGAAACCTGCTGGTGTCTGCAACTCTTCAGTGTCTGTAACCTTCTTTCATGATTCTTAAACCAAGTTCTAGTGATGATTAAATTGTGGTCTGTGCAACAATCTACCAGGCAGCTTCCTCTTTCATTTCTTTCCCTAGTTCACATTTTCCTTCTATTTTTCCTACTGTTGTATTCCCATCCACCATCACAATTAAATTTCTGTATCACTTAACTGTCCAAATAAGTTCGTTTGTTTCACCACACATTTCTTCAATTGCTCCATCTGCAGAGCTAGTGGGATTGTAAGCTTCAGATACAGCAATAGGTTTTGGCTTCATGTATCTTGTCTACAGTAATCTGTTAACAATGTTGTTCATAGTGGCTTGCTTGAATTGTTGTTTGTTGTTTTCTTATTCATTATTACATCTACTCCTACATTACTTTATTTGATTTATATTTCCAGCCCTGTATTCATCTGGCTAGAAGTCCTGTTCCTCTCGCCACTGAACTTCAATAATTCCCATTATATTCTAACTTTAAGCTATACATTTACTTCCTTAAATTTTCAGGCATCCCTCCCAGCTTAGGGACACAATTTACCATCCTCCAACATGTAGAATATCAGTTGTGTTTCTCCTGACAACATTCTCCAGAGCAGTCCCTACTTAGAAATCCACATGGGGGATCATTTACATGTGTGGGATGTTTTACTCAAGAAGATGCCATCGTTTAACTGTAAAGTTGCATGGCCTAAGGACAAATTACGGCTGTAGTTTCCTCTTGCGTGACGCTGTTCACTGTACCAGCACTGCAAGGCCATGTAAGTTGGTGTCACAAGGCCAGAACAGTCACTTGCCCAGACTGTTGCACCTTCAAATACCAAAAAGGGTGCTGCACTCCCCTTCAGCAACCACACTTTCGTCTAATCTCTGAGCAAATACTCCTTCGTGGTTGCATCTATGGTACGGCTGCCTGATACCACTGAGGCATGCAAAATCCCAAAGAAAATGTACTTGGCGACTCTTAGAATGGATCATGTTTGTCACACACACATACACACACACACACACACACACACACACACACACACACACACACACACACACACACTTATGTTCATTCAGGTGGACACAAGAAAGTCTTTTCATTGTGCCTGTCTGCAGCTCAACAAGTCATCTTTATGGTGGATAGCAATCCATCTTCTTCAGAATATTGTTAATATTCCAACTTGGGTTTTCTGCTGTTCAATTAGTGCCATTTTATTCCATGATGAGACATACTTAGTTTGTCTTTCATTTGTCATGTATTTTTGCCTAAATTTTGACAGTATCTCAAAATTGATCAGTTTTTTTCCCCGATGATCAGGAGCCCAACAACCAGTCAGAGAGGAGACTGGTGGTGAGAGAGGAGAGGAAGAAGAAAAAGAAGAATTAGGAGAAAAAGAAGCAGTAATGGTGAGTTTTGTCAGTAGCATATGGTTACCCCCTCAATCATTCCTGTTTTCCTTTCAGGGCACTCAGTTTTCATGTGCATGGAGCTCCAAGCGATGACAATAGACCTTCATTTTGTGTGCTGATATCCATTTCTCTAACTATTTTTTTCATCTGAGACTAAATGTCCCCCTGCAGAAGTGCATTATTTCTGGTAAGTCACAATTTATGTCATCAATTAATTTCCTTTCTACATACACCACCCACCTTCTGAACTAATAGTGGTGTTCAATATGTGTTTTTGTACACTGGTAACTACAAACTACAGTCCCTGCCAAATGTATGCAGCACATTTACTGTGGAGCCAATGGAACCAATGACAATTAGAAGTTCCTGTCTTGGTGTGGCTCATTGTGCTACCTCAAAGTTATTTGCCAGCACTACCCCAATGTGACGTTTGCCTGCTTTATTTCTTCTTTGATAGTTCTTGGAGTCAAAGTATTGCGTTGTTATACTGGCTGAGAAATTGGGGATGGAAGTTCAACACTGAGTACTGTAAATGACGTAGCCTACAGTTGCACAGTTGCCTTTCACAGTGCACTGTTCACAACCCCCTAATATTACACAGTTCATATGTCCAGTTTGCTATTGGTTAACTTTTGATAAGCTTCATTAATAGTTTGCAGGCAGACATCAGCATACTGCTACAATAGTTCACCACTGAACATCTATGAGCAGTAAAAACCCAACCACACAGTTCATGCAGAATAATATGGTATGTGTGACACTATTGAACAGACACTGTCATTATTTTAACACATGCCTATTTGTGTTGCACTAATTTCATGGTTAAGATAATGCATTGTTGTTGATCTAACCAATATAAGTGTCTCGTTTAAAAATCGGCCATGGTCTGATTGTCTCGGGACTAAAAATCGGGTCTTTATATATCCTCACAATAATAGATACTATAAGTATACTTAGTTTGATGTTTGTTACAGAAATGACAATTAAAACCTAACTCATTCAATTAACTGAGTCTATTCAAAAATTCCACCTTTTTTAACAATTTCTTCTACCAGAAAGGTCAGGCCAAATTATTTTTTAAATAATGAAATTAACAGAAATAATTATAGAAACAATACTTTTGGCAAACCTGGTAATTGCTTGGGAAACAATTAAGGGCTGGCTTTGCTAATATGTTATCGAATGATGACTGAGACACATCAGTATACCAGGAATGAGTTCACTGACCAACTTACTGAGGAAATGGGTAAGAGTGAATTAATAGATGTCAGAATAGTTGGTACTGACATAAGAAACAAGGAAGCTTGTAATTCTGATGGCTTGGGATAGGGATTGCTAAACTTCTACTGCCCCTTATAGTTTGAGAATGGATGCAAAAACCACTACCAACCTTTGTGGAAAATATGTTATCACTTTATGCAGATTGGAATGTCCACACTGGGTTTGCTCTTGATTTTATCTTACAGTGAGAGAACACTCCTCACCCTGGCTCATACATTGACAAGTTATTCTATTGTGTCTGACCCGAGGAGAGACACCACAATAGGTCCTTGTGGGTTCTCTGTCTGGAACTTCCCTACACAGCAGACACTCACAAACAGTATCCCAGTTTCATAAAAAATTAACTTTTGTTTAAGGAAAAATAAATCAAGAGAGCATGTTAAATATCAGGATATTTGTATGTACCTGATATTAGTCAATTAATGAATTACAGTAATTTTATTGTGCATGTTGTTACCTGAAGCAAATCTGACCAAGTCTCATGTAGGGATTTTGTACTGTTTGATGTTCAATGGTAGATTTGACCACTGTTTTCTCCCAAGATCTCAATTCCAGCTGTCCTCAGGCAGAGTGTCAGTCAACCTGTTGCCCACTCTCTATGGACCATGATTTCTCAGTCAGCATGTGAGCCCCATAGCCTTTGATTTGGGCACCACCTGAAACAGTATCCTCAACAACAGAGTTCTTCAAATAATCATTATTTCTTCTGTTGTAAGAAGAAAGTAACCCTGGCAAAGTTTTCCAGTTTTGTGGTAATTCTTCCTGTCTATTCTTCATTAATATAGAATGCCAAAGGAAAATGTTGCACCTCAGAAGAATGTTGTTATTGCCAAGTTACTACTGTTTGTAATATTCCACAGATGCTGCAAATGCTCAGTTGTTTTAAATTGCATTTTCACTGTATTTACTTTTACTTCCATCAATGAAATCTGTGTATACACACTCAGCAATACTTCCATGAATGGCACTATCTACTAAAAGAAGTCCTTTGGTCAATATTTATCACATTAGCAACTTTTATCTCAGATGGACATTATCTTTTACACTAGAAAATACTGGAAAATTGCTTTTTAACAAATTAACCATGTACTGGTAACTAATTTTTTACTCAACTGCAGTTATCATTGTCCAGCCCCCAAAACTGTTTCAGCTTAACTTCAGTTATTCTTTCATATTAAATGTTTTTTGAACACCAAAATTCTGATACTAATACTGCTGATTTTGAGGTGACAGGGAAATGTACAGTAAGAGAGAAAAAATGCAACAGTAATGGCAGGTTGCCCAGTTATGTTCAGAGATTTCTTTTAAATCACTGATTTTGTTTGTTGTGACCCATGAAGCAGTGTGTAAAACAGTCAAGAAGGCCAGTGGAGAAATGGCAGGTACGCAGCTGTTAGTATATCACTTGGCAATGAATTGACATTGCTTATTTCCCTTATGATGGTTGTAGAGGTATTACAGGCGAAGTTTAAACAGATTGCTAGTTGTGCTCTGGAGAAATAGGTGCCTATTAAGTGAATTAAGGTTGGGAAAGACCTACTGGGCTTTAATAACGAAATCAGGAAAATACTGAAGCAAGGATTAGTCGAAAGATTCATGTGTCTATGAAAAGATGTGTGTGTGAAGTGTGCAACTACAACCACAGTCACATTGTAGCAAAAAAGATGTCAGGGGATCTAAGAAAATACTGGTTCTATGTAAAATCAGTGTCTAGGGTTAAAGCTTCTTTGCAGTCATTCATTGACCAGTTCGGTGTGGCAGTGTAAGATAGCAAAATAAAAGCTGAAATTTTGAATTTTGTGTTGAAGAAAGCATTCATGCAGTAGAATTGTACAAACACACCATTGCTTGATCATCACACAATGTCCCATATGGATAACATAGTAGTAAGCACCCCAAGTGTAGAGAAACAACTGAAAGGGTTGAAAACAAAGAAGTCATCAGGTCGAGGTTGAATCCCAATTTGGTTTTACAAAGAGTATATTATGGAATTGGCACTTTGCTTAGCTTAGCTTTGATTTGTCATGAATTTTTCGCTTAGTTCAAAGTCCCAAGTGACTGGCAAACAGCACAGGTGACTCTTTTATACACTCCTGGAAATTGAAATAAGAACACCGTGAATTCATTGTCCCAGGAAGGGGAAACTTTATTGACACATTCCTGGGGTCAGATACATCACATGATCACACTGACAGAACCACAGGCACATAGACACAGGCAACAGAGCATGCACAATGTCGGCACTAGTACAGTGTATATCCACCTTTCGCAGCAATGCAGGCTGCTATTCTCCCATGGAGACGATCGTAGAGATGCTGGATGTAGTCCTGTGGAACGGCTTGCCATGCCATTTCCACCTGGCGCCTCAGTTGGACCAGCGTTCGTGCTGGACGTGCAGACCGCGTGAGACGACGCTTCATCCACTCCCAAACATGCTCAATGGGGGACAGATCCGGAGATCTTGCTGGCCAGGGTAGTTGATTTACACCTTCTAGAGCACGTTGGGTGGCACGGGATACATGCGGACGTGCATTGTCCTGTTGGAACAGCAAGTTCCCTTGCCGGTCTAGGAATGGTAGAACGATGGGTTCGATGACGGTTTGGATGTACCGTGCACTATTCAGTGTCCCCTCGACGATAACCAGTGGTGTACGGCGAGTGTAGGAGATCGCTCCCCACACCATGATGCCGGGTGTTGGCCCTGTGTGCCTCGGTCATATGCAGTCCTGATTGTGGCGCTCACCTGCACGGCACCAAACACGCATACGACCATCATTGGGACCAAGGCAGAAGCGACTCTCATCGCTGAAGACGACACGTCTCCATTCGTCCCTCCATTCACGCCTGTCGCGACACCACTGGAGGCGGGCTGCACGATGTTGGGGCGTGAGCGGAAGACGGCCTAATGGTGTGCGGGACCGTAGCCCAGCTTCATGGAGATGGTTGCGAATGGTCCTCGCCGATACCCCAGGAGCAACAGTGTCCCTAATTTGCTGGGAAGTGGCGGTGCGGTCCCCTATGGCACTGCGTAGGATCCTACGGTCTTGGCGTGCATCCGTGCGTCGCTGCGGTCCGGTCCCAGGTCGACGGGCACGTGCACCTTCCGCCGACCACTGGCGACAACATCGATGTACTGTGGAGACCTCACGCCCCACGTGTTGAGCAATTCGGCGGTACGTCCACCCGGCCTCCCGCGTGCCCACTATACGCCCTCGCTCAAAGTCCGTCAACTGCACATACGGTTCACGTCCACGCTGTCGCGGCATGCTACCAGTGTTAAAGACTGCGATGGAGCTCCGTATGCCACGGCAAACTGGCTGACACTGACGGCGGCGGTGCACAAATGCTGCGCAGCTAGCGCCATTCGACGGCCAACACCACGGTTCCTGGTGTGTCCGCTGTGCCGTGCGTGTGATCATTGCTTGTACAGCCCTCTCGCAATGTCCGGAGCAAGTATGGTGGGTCTGACACCGGTGTCAATGTGTTCTTTTTTCCATTTCCAGGAGTGTATATACAGGGTGAAAGAATGGATCCACGAAATTACAGACTAATATCCTTATCAGTTTGATGCAGAATTCATGAACACATTCTCAATTCAAATATCATGAACTTTCTTGAGACTGAGAAGCTTATGTCCACAAATCAGCATGATATTTAGAAAGCATTGCTCGTTTTAAATGTCACAGTATATTGTGTGAGAAAAGGGAACATGAACTATGGATGATGAAGGCCAGCAAACAGTTGACAAATTAATATTGTTATTCTTAAAAATTTATGCTTTTAATATCAACTCTCATTATTTACAGATGTAGCTCATGGAAGATACTTAATATAACAATGAACGCAATTCATTTGTAAAGTTTGACACAAAAATGCTTTGTGTGTTAACAGTGGAAACATTTTGACTCTGTAATTCAGTGTTGTAACATTATGACTGATCTGGATAGCCACTCAAAATTCACATTGTGGCACTGCACTACTGACAATGCCAGTGTCATCAAACTTTTTATCTTCAAAGAATTAATATCATCTTCAATGATACTAAGCTCAAGTACCACTGATCCAGTCATAAGTGTTTCCTCCCTCACTGCACAAATTTATCTCAGATGATGCTAGAAAGTGAAAATGTGTAACATCACAACTGTTGGATGATGTGGTTGTTTGTTGTTGTGGTCTTCAGTCATGAGACTGGTTTGATGCAGCTCTCCACGCTACTCTGTCCTGTGCAAGCTGCTTCATCTCCCAGTATGTACTCCAGCAGCTTACATCCTTCTGAATCTGCTTAGTGTATTCATCTCTTGGTCTCCCTCTACGATTTTTACCCTCCATGCTGCCCTCCAATACTAAATTTGTGATGCCTTGATGCCTCAGAACATGTCCTACCAACCGATCCCTTCTTCTAGTAAAGTTGTGCCACAAGCTCCTCTTCTCCCCAATTCTATTCAATACCTCCTCATTAGTTATGTGATCTACCCATCTAATCTTCAGCATTCTTCTGTAGCACCACATTTCGAAAGCTTCTATTCTCTTCTTGTCCAAACTATTTACCGTCCATGTTTCACTTCCATACATGGCTACACTCCACATAAATACTTCCACAAATGACTTCCTGACACTTAAATCTATACTCAATGTTAACAAATTTCTCTTTTTCAGAAACACTTTCCTTGCCATTGCCAGTCTACATTTTGTATCCTCTCTACTTTGACCATCATCAGTTATTTTGCTCCCCAAATAGCAAAACTCCTTTACAACTTTAAGTGTCTCATTTCCTAATCTAATTCCCTCAGCATCACCCGATTTAATTCGACTACATTCCATTATCCTCGATTTGCTTTTGTTGATGTTCATCTTATACCCTCCTTTCATGACACTGTCCATTCTGTTCAACTGCTCTTCCAAGTCCTTGGCTGTCTCTGACAGAATTACAATGTCATCATTGAACCTCATAGTTTTTATTTCTTCTCCACAGATTTTAATACCTACTCTTTTTTTTAGTTTTCTTTAGTTTCCTTTACTGCTTGATCAATATATATAGATTTAATAACATTGAGGAGAGGCTACAACCCTGTCTCACTCCCTTCCCAACCACTGCTTCCTTTACGTGCCTCTCAACTCTCATAACTGCCACGTGGTTTCTGTACAAATTGTAAATAGCCTTTTGCTCCCTGTACTTTACCCCTGCCACCTTTAGAATCTAGTAACAGATATTTAATAACAATATTGTCACCAATAGAGAGGGGCTAAGTAATATTTTTAATGACTACTTCATACACATTGCAGAATCTGACTTCTGTACTACAGATAAAGTAAATGTTGGAAATCACACCAAGGCGAGGCCCACGAGAAAGAGGCCATGGCACGTACATCCCGAAGGTAGGCCGAGCTCGCTCAACTTGGCACACAAACTGCATTTATATACCTATTAACTAGTAACTAGACGTGTATGTATAAACAAGAATTGCATCTTCTACTGGAAGTAACTACTATGAAGTCTTACTGTTACTAGTCCTACAATGATAGTAAGTCCACAAGGTTACTGATAATTTGTTATGGCTGTAATGTGATATAATAAAATTAAAATCATGCCCAAATTATTATCTGTTGCATAAGGCTCTACATCCTGTATGAAATGAGGACTCTTCATCAGATGAGACTAAATGCTATAAACAAACCGTTTTGCTGTTTATGATGAGAATTGATCTTCAATTTCACTGTATGACGAGTAATAAGTGAGACCTCACAATAGCAGATTCCAGTAGAAAATGCAATTCTCGTTAGTACACATACACCCAGTTGAGAGCTAACACGTCTAAAAATACAGTTTGTCTGCTGAGTTGAGTGAGTGAGGGCACTCAGCCCTACATTAGTGATTTCTGTGCCGCGGCCTGTCTTTCTCATGGGCCTCGACTGAGGTCAACTCAAAGTTAGTTCTCTTTGCTGATGATACAAGTATAGTAATCACACTTGACAAACAAGAATTAACTGATGAAATTGTCAATAATGTCTGTCAGAAAATTACTAAGTGTTTCCTTGTAAACGGACTCTCACTGAATTTTGATAAGACACAGTACATACAGTTCCGTACAGTAAATGGTATGATGCCATTAATAAATATAGACCTTAATCAGAAGCATATAGGTAAGGTAGACTATTCAAAATTTTTAGGTGTGTCCATTGATGAGAGATTTAATTGGAAGAAACACATTGACGATCTGCTGAAACGTTTGAGTTCAGCTACTTGTGCAATAAGGGTCATTTCAAATTTTGGTGATAAACATCTTAGTAAATTAGCTTACTACACCTATTTTCACTTATTGCTTGAATATGGCATCATATTTTGGGGTAATTCATCACTGAGGAATAAAGTATTTATTGCACCAAAGCTTGTAATCAGAATAATAGCTGGAGTCCACCCAAGATCATCCTGCAGACATTTATTTAAGGATCTAGGGATATTCACAGTAGCTTCTCAGTATATATACTCTTATGAAATTTGTTATTAACAACCAAACACAATTCAAAAGTAATAGCAGTGTGCATAACTACAATACTAGGAGAAAGGATGATCTTCACTATTCAAGATTAAATCTAACTTCGGCACAGAAAGGGGTGAATTATACTGCCACTAAAGTCTTTGGTCACTTACCAAATAGTATCAAAAGTCTGACAGATAACCAACAAGTATTTAAGAAGAAATTAAAAGAATTTCTGAAACACAGCTCCTTCTACTTCATAGAGGAATTTTTAGATACAAATTAAGAAAAAAGTAAAAAAAAATATAAAAAAATAAAAAAAAATATATAAGTTGTTATATTAACTTAATTATTTCATGTGTTGGAAAATCATTATGAAATATTGTATTCATGATTCATGGAACTAGTATTAATCTAATCTAATCTAAACCTGATCAACTCCCTGAACTTTAATTCGAGCACACTTTGCAGCTCATCAGAGAATGTAAAAACATAAAATCTGCTGGCTGGGATGAAATTTCTCCATTTTTACTTACACAGTGCCAATATAATCTAGCATATCATTTGATGGCTCTAGTAAATAGCATCTTAAAAGGAGGAGGGGTCTGTGATAGACTAAAATCACCCATCATTAAACCTCCCTACAGAAAAGGTGATAAACAGTCAGTAGAAAATTAGACCACTCAGTTCAACTTCTGTTTTTAGTAAGTCAATCAACAAAATCATTCTGAAATGTGTTAGAGTAGTATAATATGCACAAACACCTGAGAGATTTTCAGCAGGACTTTGCAAGTGGTCGCAGGACCATGACAGCAGCACTACAATTTATGCTGAAATTTCTTGAGAAAATCAATGAAGGCATGCAAGGAGCTTGGGTTTTCCTAGATCTATCACAGACTTTTGATAGGGTTGATAAAGAGGTGTTGTTGTTGTTGTGGTCTTCAGTCCTGAGACTGGTTTGATGCAGCTCTCCATGCTACTCTATCCTGTGCAAGCTTTTTCATCTCCCAGTACCTACTGCAACCTACATCCTTCTGAATCTGCTTAGTGTATTCATCTCTTGGTCTCCCTCTACGATTTTTACCCTCCACGCTGCCCTCCAATACTAAATTGGTGATCCCTTGATGCCTCAGAACATGTCCTACCAACCGATCCCTTCTTCTGGTCAAGTTGTGCCACAAACTTCTCTTCTCCCCAATCCTATTCAATACTTCCTCATTAGTTATGTGATCTACCCATCTAATCTTCAGCATTCTTCTGTAGCACCACATTTCGAAAGCTTCTATTCTCTTCTTGTCCAAACTATTTATCGTCCATGTTTCACTTCCATACATGGCTACACTCCATACAAATACTTTCAGAAATGACTTCCTGACACTTAAATCTATACTCGATGTTAACAAATTTCTCTTCTTCAGAAACGATTTCCTTGCCATTGCCAGCCTACATTTTATATCCTCTCTACTTCGACCATCATCAGTTATTTTGCTCCCCAAATAGCAAAACTCCTTTACTACCTTAAGTGCCTCATTTCCTAATCTAATTCCCTCAGAATCACCCGACTTAATTAGACTACATTCCATTATCCTTGTTTTGCTTTTGTTGATGTTCATCTTATATGCTCCTTTCAAGACACTGTCCATTCCATTCAACTGCTCTTGCAAGTCCTTTGCTGTCTCTGACAGAATTACAATGTCATCGGCGAACCTCAAAGTTTTTATTTCTTCTCCATGAATTTTAATACCTACTCCGAATTTTTCTTTTGTTTCCTTTACTGCTTGCTCAATATACAGATTGAACAACATCGGGGAGAGGCTACAACCCTGTCTTACTCCCTTCCCAACCACTGCTTCCCTTTCATGTCCCTCGACTCTTATAACTGCCATCTGGTTTCTGTACAAATTGTAAATAGCCTTTCTCTCCCTGTATTTTACCCCTGCCACCTTTAGAATTTGAAAGAGAGTATTCCAGTCAACATTGTCAAAAGCTTTCTCTAAGTCTACAAATGCTAGAAACGTAGGTTTGCCTTTCCTTAATCTTTCTTCTAAGATAAGTCGTAAGGTCAGTATTGCCTCACGTGTTCCAGTGTTTCTACGGAATCCAAACTGATCTTCCCCGAGGTTGGCTTCTACTAGTTTTTCCATTCGTCTGTAAAGAATTCGTGTTAGTATTTTGCAGCTGTGACTTATTAAGCTGATAGTTCGGTAATTTTCACATCTGTCAACACCTGCTTTCTTTGGGATTGGAATTATTATATTCTTCTTGAAGTCTGAGGGTATTTCGCCTGTTTCATACATCTTGCTCACCAGATGGTAGAGTTTTGTCAGGACTGGCTCTCCCACCGCCGTCAGTAGTTCCAATGGAATATTGTCTACTCCGGGGGCCTTGTTTCGACTCAGGTCTTTCAGTGCTCTGTCAAACTCTTCACGCAGTATCATATCTCCCATTTCATCTTCATCTACATCCTCTTCCATTTCCATAATATTGTCCTCAAGTACATCGCCCTTGTATAGACCCTCTATATACTCCTTCCACCTTTCTGCTTTCCCTTCTTTGCTTAGAACTGGGTTTCCATCTGAGCTCTTGATATTCATACAAGTCGTTCTCTTATCTCCAAAGGTCTCTCTAATTTTCCTGTAGGCGGTATCTATCTTACCCCTAGTGAGATAGGCCTCTACATCCTTACATTTGTCCTCTAGCCATCCCTGCTTAGCCATTTTGCACTTCCTGTCGATCTCATTTTTGAGACGTTTGTATTCCTTTTTGCCTGTTTCACTTACTGTATTTTTATATTTTCTCCTTTCATCAATTAAATTCAATATTTCTTCTGTTACCCAAGGATTTCTACTAGCCCTCGTCTTTTTACCTACTTGATCCTCTGCTGCCTTCACTACTTCATCCCTCAAAGCTACCCATTCTTCTTCTACTGTATTTATTTCCCCCATTCCTCTCAAGTGCTCCCTTATGCTCTCCCTGAATCTCTGTACAACCTCTGGTTCTTTTAGTTTATCCAGGTCCCATCTCCTTAAATTCCCACCTTTTTGCAGTTTCTTCAGTTTTAATCTGCAGGTCATAACCAATAGATTGTGGTCAGAGTCCACATCTGCCCCTGGAAATGTCTTACAATTTAAAACCTGGTTCCTAAATCTCTGTCTTACCATTATATAATCTATCTGATACCTTTTAGTATCTCCAGGGTTCTTCCATGTATACAACCTTCTTTCATGATTCTTAAACCAAGTGTTAGTTATGATTATGTTGTGCTCTGTGCAAAATTCTACCAGGCGGCTTCCTCTTTCATTTCTGTCCCCCAATCCATATTCACCTACTATGTTTCCTTCTCTCCCTTTTCCTACACTCGAATTCCAGTCACCCATGACTATTAAATTTTCGTCTCCCTTCACAATCTGAATAATTTCTTTTATTTCATCATACATTTCTTCAATTTCTTCATCATCTGCAGAGCTAGTTGGCATATAAACTTGTACTACTGTAGTAGGCGTGGGCTTCGCGTCTATCTTGGCCACAATAATGCGTTCACTATGCTGTTTGTAGTAGCTTACCCGCATTCCTATTTTCCTATTCATTATTAAACCTACTCCTGCATTACCCCTATTTGATTTTGTGTTTATAACCCTGTAGTCACCTGACCAGAAGTCCTGTTCCTCCTCCCACCGAACTTCACTAATTCCCACTATATCTAACTTCAACCTATCCATTTCCCTTTTTAAATTTTCTAACCTACCTGCCCGATTAAGGGATCTGACATTCCACGCTCCGATCCGTAGAACGCCAGTTTTCTTTCTCCTGATAACGACATCCTCTTGAGTAGTCCCCGCCCGGAGATCCGAATGGGGGACTATTTTACCTCCGGAATATTTTACCCAAGAGGACGCCATCATCATGTAATCATACAGTAAAGCTGCATGCCCTCGGGAAAAATTACGGCTGTAGTTTCCCCTTGCTTTCAGCCGTTCGCAGTACCAGCACAGCAAGGCCGTTTTGGTTATTGTTACAAGGCCAGATCAGTCAATCATCCAGACTGTTGCCCCTGCAACTACTGAAAAGGCTGCTGCCCCTCTTCAGGAACCACACGTTTGTCTGGCCTCTCAACAGATACCCCTCCGTTGTGGTTGCACCTACGGTACGGCTATCTGTATCGCTGAGGCACGCAAGCCTCCCCACCAACGGCAAGGTCCATGGTTCGATAAAGAGGTACTCTGGTCAAAACTGGCCAGAGATGGCATCAGTGGAAAACTTTTGCACCTTAATACATCATATTAGAAAACAGAAGACAGTGTACCAAAATCCCACACAATAATGAAGAAACATTAAAAAGCTACACATCAAGGGCCAGGAATATTAAATTCTGTGATCATGAGGGATTGATAATTGATGTCCTCCTTTGTGTAAGATATGCCAGTGAATTCCCAAATAAATTAAAAACTGGTATCTTCATTACAATGTATGCAGATGACGGTTCAGAATTTATTGGGGAAATTGTGTGTTTAATCTTGTCATGAAGGTAAAAAATTTTATAGATATGGCAAAGTCACAGTTAGGAAATAAAATTATAAGTCAATTTACAAAAAAGAAGTATAATTTCCTTCAATGTTGGGTACTTGCAAAATTGTACCAATTGTCAAGATATAATGTGTTAGGGAAAATCTGCAGTGAGTGTAAGTTTGTAGGTATATGTGTAAACAGAAAACGGTTATGGACACAAGAAGTTGGCAATGTGTGTTTGTTAGACTAATATCCAGCTTACATGTTTCAAGAAGAATAACTCCATATGTCAACACCCAACAATGAGGGTAGGCCTAATGCATTTCAGTTTAATGCAGCGCTTTCTTCCAAATGCTTCGGTATTATTGGTTGGGGCTTCAATACCTCATTTGGGCAGAGTTTTTAAGCTGCGCAAATGAGCTTTGAGAATATTAGGTAAGAAAGATGAAAGAACATCTTTCAGGGAATTAATTGATTTTAAAATAATGACTGTCTGTTCTAGGTTTGTATTTGAAGCAATAGTACTGGCTGTAGAAGACAAGAAATATACATGTCATAAAACGGAAAGTCATGAACAAAACTCTGTACGAGTAGAATATTACCATGTGGCAGACAAAGACCGAAAAAGAATTGCAAATGGTCCATACACTAAAGGAGCAAAATATTTCAATGCCCGTATTTACTCGAATCTAAGCCGCACTCGTATCTAAGCCGCACCTGAAAAATGAGACTCGAAATCAAGGACAAAAAAATTCCCGAATCTAAGCCGCACCTGTAATTTGGGACTCGAAATTCAAGGGGAGAGAGAAGTTTTAGGCCAAGCAGTTAAGCTTTACCAGGTAGCCATTGCTATGCGTCAGGCGCTCCGTCCGTATTTATACGAGTACCCTTCCTTTTTCACGTGCTCAGTCTGGTTTGAATCGATTGCTTATTTTGCTTTGATCTGATAAGTTCTGTTTTCTTTGTTATAGGTGTTCACGTCACTCTAAGCAAAAAATGCATTACTGTACTGTCATGCATTGTTTGTCGCATTCTGATAGTGCGTGTTTACGGCCTGTCGCCGCTCGCGGCACGGCTTGCTTTTGTGCGCGCTACCGCCGCTTTTTTAAAAAGAGGAATCGTCTCATTAGCGAAACAATGGCAAGAGACTGCTATTTGTTGTTACATACAGTGCTGCTATCTTTGATAATGATCAACAAGAACCAAATAATAGACTGTGTATGATAGAACATGTTCTGTACGAGAGTTAGGCGAAAATTTTTCTCCGTTTGAAAATCTTTGCGGCCGCTTCTTTAGTACATCAAATTATGCACAGAAATTAGAGTCATCTTAGAGTTAAAAATCTAGTCAGTAGGTGTGCTTCATTTCTGACTGTATCACTATTAGGCATAAGAATAATACGAATATAAACATGACACGATGGTATATTCTTCCGCGTTTCCTGTTGTCTCACTCCAGTTTCGTAGTTTATTAGGCAGACAGGATTTAAATGAGATAGCAGCAAACGTGAAAGAATACATGGCAAAATGTTTATATTCATATTATTCTTATGGTGAAGAGAATACTGCATGTGATTCACATTTCATCAGGTTCCTATTAGCAACCATCTATTCTCACAGGTAGGAAAAAACTCAGAACATAGAGTTGGCCATGTTGACAAACATCCTAAACAGCCTTGCTAGTCGGATTTTCGTAGTACATTGAAATTCTGCTACATTCGAAGATGAACAATACGGAATTTTGTTTTTACTTTGTTGGATAATGTATGAAAATGCAGTGGTCGAAACTCGGGGCGGAGAAAAGAAGCTCGTCTTCCACCTTTCTTTCTTTCTTTCTTTCTTTCTTTCTTTCTTCTTTTTTTTTTTTTTTTTTTTTTTTTTTTTTTTTTTTTTGACGCAGGGGTTTTGGCGCCAGTATTTATCTTTGTGTCTACAAAGTATGCCTGTGTAGGGCTACATATATTAGACAGCAGAAGTTAGTTGTAGTGGCACCTACCAACATTTTTCAGAACTTCCGCTTGCTTTGCACTCGATTCTAAGCTGCAGGCGGTTTTTTGGATTACAAAAACTGGAAAAAAAGTGCGGCTTAGATTCGAGTAAATACGGTAACTACTCAAAAATTCTAAATGCATTGAAAATCATAGCTCACTGAGCAATGCTACTAGAGCCTACCTTAGATACAAAAATTTAATATATTATTATGTAAAATAATTTAGCATATACTTCAGTACCTTTTATAACATAGATTGTATACTGCTGTGTTTGTTGTACTACCAAATGCAATGCATGTGATCAGATGTTTCACACAAATAAATTACAAATTTTCCAGCAATGGAACATCAGCTGTTTTAAAATGTACTACATTTTTTCCCAGGCATATCAGTTTTATCTTCAACATCCACTGGTGCATCATCAAAGTTTTCAAAACCACATCTCTTATCTTGCTACTGTGTCATCACTGAAATTATTTTCTACTGAGACATGATGATGAACTGATATACCTCATCTTACTTCATTTGAGAAAGTCACAAGGATATTTGATGTCCCTTGCCCAACACTAACTCTGCCATCCATAAATGATACTTTTATCTTTAGTTTCACTTACTGTGATGCACAGCAGTTCCCACATTATATACATTATGAATCACTTTGTCCCAAGAGGATTTAAACTTCTCCAAAGTTATAGTTTTCATTGTTTTGACATTGTCTGTGGTATGTAATTCTTCACTGTGTCCCCATAATATTTGACTTTGTATGAAGATTGAACTTCAGATGTTTCAGTATGGTGAATGATTTTGTGTTTTAGTAATTTCTCCAAATTGCACGCAGAAACTCAATACCCTCAGATTTTTTAGCAGCACTACCTGGAGCCCCAACAGCACAGCTCTCCTACAATTTTGCAGAGCTTTGGTTTTATCCCACCTGATCTATGGATGTTGCTTATGAGTCAATACCACATCAATACTGAGTTTGTTAGACCCTATCCACTTCAATGGTGTGCAGTTGGCAGCTGGTGCTTTCTGTGAAGAGTCCCACACGCAAAATACTGCTGGAAATTGGTATCCCACAATTGAGAGTCAAGTGCCAGCAACTATTGGTGAAGAATTCAATCTAAATTTGCCACATGCCTAAACATCTATGTTAGTCAACTCTGTTTCACAACTACCTGTTCATACTCATTCTGAATCCTCCAAAAATGGTTAGACTAGTTTAGATACTATTGAAAACAGTATGCGCGGACCGGGCCCCACTTGTCTGTGTACGTAATTCCTTCTCAGCATCTCTGCGATATGCCTCCAGCCTTATGATTCAAGTGGATCTCTTTTGTGGCCATAAGAAAAATGCAGATGCACCACCCTCAGGTAACTGGTGTTCAGTTCCTCACAACTATCCTAATTCGACGAGCATGTACATGGACAGACTGAAAGTTAATGGCAGGTTTGTTTGTGCTTTTTCATATGCAAAATGTATTTTCTGCTTCACGCATACAGTGTAAACACTGGAGAGTTGGTCATGGCCAGGCTCTGCAGTTTATTGAAAAAATCACCACAAAGGACAACTGGTTTGTAGGAACTACGTGAACTGCTTACAAAGGACATATCACCCTGTGTACATTTCAGAAGTGAACATCCAAGGCTTAGTAGATGACCTACACAGCTACAGAGTACTAACATTCATCTGGACACAGGGCAATGTGGTTTTTCTGTGAAATGAACTGACAAATCGGCTAAAGAGGCAACCGCAAGAGGCAAGCTTGAATATGTGTACTGGAGAGAGAGAGAGAGACCTAAGATCTCAGCTGCAACATAACATTTTGAAAGCCTAGGATATGAATGGCAGACTACAACAACCCTCAGCAAGCTGAGAATAACTGAAGAGACCGCTGTGGTAGGGGATATGTCACTCCTGGCCACTCAGAAAGGTGCAATTTTACTGTTGACTGCATAGTGACCTCTACACAGTTTCCCACAGGTTCCTTATTAATAGAGGACACCACTTGATGCAGCTGTGCTGATCATCTTATGCCAACTCATATTTCTGTAGAATCTGCCCTGCTAGTTGATGTGAGATGAGCCATCAACTTGTCTACCACACTACCCAAAATATGTGGGATGATGAGATAGTAGCTAAGCCAGCCATACATTTCCTGAAGGAAGGTGGATTTTACAGTACACACTTTACATATGATGCATATTGTAGGCGCATTTCAAATTTTCATTATTTAATTATTTCCTTGTAGTGGGTGCCAATGTACCCCCTAGTTCTCTGGTTGCCTCAGTCCAGTTATGCCCTGCTCACCATAATGATTTGCCTGGACAAAATGTGAAGAAGCCTTAAAATTGTACAGAGAAACTGCTCTAGCAGCTTCCGTATTACGTGCTTAAATGTGCCAACAATAGAGAATTCATCCATTGATGGTAGCTCTGTTGAGCTTCACTCTTACACATTAACTTTGAGCCCTCAGTTTTGATGTCATGTTTCCCTTTCTATATTCTGCAAACCACTATGAGGTGCACGGCAGAGGGTACACCCCATTTTACCCATTATTAAGGTATCTTCCTGTTCCATCCGTGTATGGAATGTGAGAAGAAAGACTGTGTGAATGCCTCTGAGCATGTGATAATTGTCATCTTATCCTCACAATCCCTGTTTGAACAGTACATAGATGTTAGTAGTATATTCCTAGAGTAACCATTTAAAGCTGGTTCTCGCAACTTTGTTAATAGTCTATCTCAGGGTAGTTTGTCTGCTTCAAAAGTTTGCCATTTCAGTTCCTTCAGTATCTCTGACACTCCCTCATGAATTAAACAAACCTGTGACCATTTGTTCTGCCGTTCTCTGTATACTTTCAATATCCCCTGTTAGTCCCATCTGGTATAAGTCACACACACCTGAACAGTATTCTTGAATTGATTGCACGAGTGATTTGTAAGCAGTATGTTTTGTAGAGTGATTGCACGTCTCCAGTATTCTACCATTAAACTGAAGTCTACCACCTACTTCACCCTCTGATCATTCCATTTCATACCCCAACAAAGTGTTACATGCAGGTATTTGTATAAGTTGGCTGATTCTAGTTGTGACTCATTGATATTGTCATCCAAGAATACCATGTTTTCTCGTTTTGTAAAGTGCAAAATTGTACATTTGTGAACATTTAGAGCAATTTGTCAATCTCTGCACCATGTTGAAAACTTGTCAGGATCTGACTGAATATTTCTGCAGCTTCTCTCAGATAGTGCTTCATTATAGATAACTGCATCTTATGGAAAAAGCCGGGTTTTACTATTAATGTTGCCTGTGAGGTCATTAATATACAGCAAGAACAGCCAGGGTCAAAACACACTACCCTGGGGCACACCCCAAGTTACTTCTACATCTGATGATGAGTCTCCACCCAAGGTAACATGTTGTGCCATTCCTACCAAAAAGTCCTCAATACAGTCACAAATTTCATTTTGTACCCCATATGATCATACTTTTGACAATAAGCATAGGTGAATCAAATGCTTCTTGAAAATCAAGAAACACGGCATCTAAATGATTGACTTGATCCAAAGCTTTCAGTACGGCATGTGGGCAAAGTGTGAGTTGGTTTACACATGATCAGTGTTTTCAAAAACCGAGCTGGTTGGCATCGAGGAGGTCTTTCTGTTCAAGGTACATTATCATGTTTGAGGTCAGAGTATGTTCTAAGAGTCTACATCAAATTAACATCAAGGATGTTGGATGGTAGTTCTGTGGGTCACGTCTACTACCCTTCTCATAGACAGGTGTGACCTGTGCCATTCTCCAATTAGTGGGCATGGTTTTTTGCTCGGGGCAGATATGGTAGTGTAGTGAGAATAGGGGCTAACTCAGCTGCAAATTCAGTATAGAATATGATGGGGATTCTGTGGTGTCGCCACCAGACACTACACTTGCTAGGTGGTAGCCTTTAAATCGGCCGCGGTCCGTTTGTATACGTCGGACCCGTGTGTCACCACTGTCAGTGATTGCAGACCAAGCGCCGCCACACGGCAGGTCTAGAGACTTCTGAGCACTCGACCCAGTTGTACAGATGACTTTGCTAGCAATGCTATACTGACAAACGATGCTCTCATTTGCCGAGATGATAGTTAGCATAGCCTTCAGCTACGTCATTTGCTACAACCTAGCAAGGCGCCTTTACCAGGTTATATTGAGATTGTAATTAATGTATCAACAAGAGCGATGTTATCCAATTATGGATTGAAGTTAAGTATTCCTGCAACTACATTCTTTTCTTACTAGACTCAACTACTTTACCTTGCTCCAGACCTCACGCCAGTCGGCATGAGCTTAAACGCGTGCATTTCGGCCTCCTCTAGCAACACGGTGTTGGCTCTTCTGCCAACACATCAGATTCCATCTGGCTTGAAGTACTGTTCATTTAATTCATCTTTTCAATGGTACAAGGACTAAATTGGGGCAATTCTCCTGGGTTTTGAAAATGGAGTTAAGCATTTCAGCTTTTGCTTTGCTACCATGAGTTTCAGATCCCGTCTCATTCTCTAGGGAATGGACCTGAACTTCAGTGCCACTTACAGCCTTTACATATGAGCAGAATTACTTTGGATTTTTTAAATGTCATTTGACAATATGATGCTATGGTGGTCATTGAAGGTAATATGCATTGCTCTCTTGACAGCCAAACATGTTCATTCAGCATATCTCTGTCTATACTCCAGCAACTTGAAAGGAGGCAAAAAATCAAAACGAGACTATGCAAATGACCGGGTTATTGGTGTAAGGCCGAAAGGAGCACAAAAAGATTTACTTATTGTCCAGGTGAATATGTCAACTACAGAACATGATGACCAAATTGTAGAGGAAACGTACAATGTAATAGAGAGAATAATGGACAAAAACAAAAAACGCTGCAAAATAGTATTGGGAGACTGGAACGCCATTGTGGGAGAAGGGAAAGAGGGAAACGTAGTAGGCAGTCATGGTCTTGGAAAGAGAAATGACAGAGGTGAATGGTTAATTGACTTCTGCAGGGAAAGGCAGCTGATAGTGACAAACACATGGTTCAAGAACCATAAGAGGAGGCTCTACACTTGGAAATCACCAGGGGATAAATACAGAAACCAAATCGATTTTATACTGGTAGATGAAAGATACAGGAATGGAATCGAGAAGGTGCACACATTACCAGGTGCAGATATTAATAGTGACCACAACTTACTTATGGCAGAAATAGAAATAAGAATGAAAAAACTGAAAAAGGTGACAATGGTGAAGAAGTGGGATTTAGAGAAGATAAGGTCCAACAAAGAACAAATTGCAGAAATGCTGTCTCAGGACTTTCTAAACACATTACGAGACAAAGAAGCACCTGATAATGCCAACAAGTACTGGAATATGCTGAAAGAAGGAATCATTAAAGCAGGGCAGCAAAATATAGGATATGTAAAAGGGAAAAGGTAAAAAAACCATGGGTCACACGAGAAATGATTTCCAAGATGGAGGAGAGAAGAAAATTGAAAAACAAGAACACTGAAGATGCAAGAAAGATATACCGGAGGTTAAATAACGAACTGCGAAGAGGAACAGAGCTGGCTAGGAAAAAATGGCTAAAAGAGGAATGTGATGAAATTGAAGAACTGGACAGGAAGGGAAGATATGACTTACTATACAACAGAGTAAAGACTATGACATGGGAACCAAACAGAGCAGGAAGTGCTACTATGGAAATTTTGAGTAAAGACGAAGAGGTAGTGTACAAAGATCATGATGATGTCCTCCAGAGATGGGAAGAATATATAAAAGAGCTATATGACACAAATAGCAAACCAGAAACTCTGGAACTTGAATCACACAACAGTGTAAGTGATGAAGAGAAAGGACCGACCATCATAATGGAAGAAGTAAAGTCTGCCATTGCTGCAATGAAAAATGGCAAAGCAGTAGGTACAGATACAATACCGGGAGAAATACTAAAATGTTTGAACCACAATGGAATAAGAGAAATATTGAGGTTATGTAATAAAATATGACAGTGGTGAATGGTCTGAGGACTTTTTGACAACAATAATGATTCCATTACTGAAAAAATAAGGAACCAAGAAATGCAGTGAGCACAGAACAATCAGCCTCATTTCACATGCAGTCAAAGTGATGTTAAGAATAATTAATAAAAGACTTGAAAAAGTAATAGAGGGGAATCTCGGTGAGGAGCAGTTTGGCTTTAGATGGAATACGGGCACCAGAGATGCAATAGGGCTCCTACGAAATTTGGGAGAAAGGTTTATTGAAAAAGGAAGAGACCTATATATGTGCTTCATCGATTTAGAAAAGGAATTTGACAATGTGGTTTGGGACACGCTGGCGACTATTATGAGGGAAAAGAGTGGACTGGAGAACCAGGAGACTTATAAACTCATTGTACCTTACTCAAAAAGTTTCAGTTAAAGTGAGAGGAGAAAGTACAAACTGGATCAGACTAGGGAAAGGAGTAAGACAAGGATGCTGTTTATCACCTACTCTTTTCAACCTGTACTTGGAAAATATGATTGACCAATGCTCATTAGATGACAAAGGAGTAGAAATTGGAGAGAGAAGAGTAGGGTGCTTGAGATTTGCTGATGACATGGTCCTTCTAGACACAGGGGAAAAAGAATTACAGGATTTGGTGGACACCATTGCAACTAACGGAAAAAAATATGGAATAAAAATTAACACAAATAAAACAAAAGTATTGGCAATAGGAGGAAATAAGGAAATAAAAATTGTGCTGAATGGAGAAACACTAGAACAGGTGAAAAATTTTAAGTATCTTGGAAGCAGGATAGACACCGACTGGAAGTGCACCACAGAAATTAAAACAAGGATAGCAATGGCAAAACAGGTGTTTATAAGAAAAGGAGAATCTTCTGCAGTGGTCTGGACAGAGAACTCAGAAAGAGACTCATAAAATGTCTCGTGTGGAGTGTTCTTCTATATGGCACTGAAACATGGACTATGAGGAAAAAAGACAGAGAAAGGCTGGATGCTTTTGAGATCTGGACATGGCAGAAGATGGAAAGAATAAGTTGGATGGACAGAGTAAAAAATAAAGAGGTACTGAGAAGAGTGGTAGAGAAAAGACAGTTACTAGATGTAATAAAGAGAAGAAAAAGAAATTGGATTGGGCATATATTAAGAAAGAATGACGGACTGATAAAAACAGTTTTAGAAGGTTATGTAGAAGGGAAAAGGAAGCGAGGAAGGAAGAGATTCCAGATACTGGATGACATGATGGACGGTACAACATACAGCAGCCTTAAGAAGGAAGCATTGGATCGCAGAAAATGGAGAGGCAAAGGACCTGCTAATATAGCAGATAACTGATGATGATGATGATGATGATGAACACTTTCATTGTAATCAGGAGAACAGGAGGAACCTTTGAGAAGGCCTTCCCTTTCCATATTCTCAAGGCATGGAAAGGTATTGCTTGGTCCCAAAAAAGAGTCAAATAACTATGTAATGGAACACTTCTAGTTGAAACTGCTAATTCAACCCAGGTATCTAAGCTTCCGGGATATAAGGACTTAGATGAATACCCACTAGAGGCCTTAACTTTAGTGAGGATGTTGTTACCAGCTCCAATATGCTATATCTGTCTCGAGGTTTGTCCATTTGTTCCTAACCCAGAGTGATGGTAAAAATTGGAAGAATTTGGCTGTACCTCTATGGGATGTAATGGGAGTGCTACATGTGGCCATTGCTGAGGCTCAGCTCACAAAACAGGCAATTATTGTATACTTCTTGCAAAATATATGAACTGCTCCTAGGATCACCCAGTGTGGAGCAAGAAGTGCGAGGTTTTACAACAAGGAATGGAAAATTCAGGAGTTGAAAGTCAAGCTATGGTGAAGCTATAAAAGCTTTCAAAGCTACGCAATCTCATGTTCTTGCTACTTCTTTCACATGAGCCCTTAAGACGCCAATTGCTGAGCGTGATGCCTCTGCACAATCTCAGACCACAGATTAAAGTATGAGCTCATGAACTTGTTGGAGAACCTGTGGGGGAAATGCTCCAGTTGAAACTGAAGTCTTCGAAAGCCATCAGCAGTGGGTGTCACCATCTAAGGCACATACCACTACCCACCATCAGAAACAAACTAAGCCATACCTCTAAACCATCTGTAAAGAAAAACGTCATTCGAAAAGTAATTCAAAGTCCAAGAAAGTGGTAGCTAAACCTTCAGATTGGTGAGCTTTCTCCCTCTCTGGTGGGAACTAAGCTTTGGAAGATACGGCCTTCCAGTGACAGGATCTGGGGAGCTAAGAACTGGCTAACATTCCCCCTGATCTCACCAGCAAATCACCTCTGAAGGAGAAAAGAAGGCCAACCATCACTTAACAATGGTTGCCACATGAACTTCTGCATTGCAGTTGTATTTAAATTGATACCGCTCACATTTGGAAGAATGACAGCTCCTGGTCCAGGAGAAACACTTCTGCATCTGCTGACAAGATACTCATTTTAAAGTCAGACACATCAGCATTATGAGGTTAGATGATGACACTGGAGGTAGGGCTAAAGGTGGAGTGACTGTTTTCATTGATGACAGTTACCCCTCCTCACCTATCCCTCTTACCACGACCATGGCAGTAATTGCTGAGAAAGTTCTCACACCCTTTAATATCACAGCATGTTCTTTGTGCCTTCCACCTAATGATGATTTGGTTGTAAACATACTGACAGAACTCTTCAGGCACTCCCACACCCATTCCTCATGGGGGACTTAAGTGCACATATTGTGTTGTAGGGCTCACCTACC
This sequence comes from Schistocerca piceifrons, assembly GCF_021461385.2. Taxonomy (NCBI): domain Eukaryota; kingdom Metazoa; phylum Arthropoda; class Insecta; order Orthoptera; family Acrididae; genus Schistocerca; species Schistocerca piceifrons. Next base: position 45,422,433 of record NC_060140.1, on the reverse strand, counting down.
ACTTGCTGCAGGGGTCAGATGCTCTAGCGATTCATCCGTTCTGAGAACATCTGCTTTCTGAACTTGGGTCAGATGATGCACTTTTCCACAGCTCCAATGTCTTTTTTCAGCCGTTCTGAGAATATCTGCTTTCTGAACTTGGGTCAGATGATGCACTTTTCCACAGCTCCAATGTCTTTTTTCAGCCCCTGACCTTTGTTATTGTTCCCCAGCTGTTGCAGACTGAGTTCAGTGGGAAGTGGCTACAGATTCACATTCCAATGTCCTCTTCCCAGTGTGGATCATTCTGCCAACAGGGGCTGACAGGAGACCATGCAGATGGATGATAGAAAGGGCAAATGGGTTGCAGTATAGTTGATAGGCTATTTTTGAGCAAAAGGACTGTGCACAGGACACAGTGGCCCATATCAGTTGAAAGATCCATTCAGCTGCTGCAGAGTCCATCCCCCAGTCTAGTAGCCACCTCAGATGATGGCCTGAGCCTTGGTGGAATTAAGACTAGATTGGCAATCAGGGCCAAATGAACAGTTCTGCAGAACTTCAAACACCATCCAAATACAGGAAACCTTCATGCCTACAGATCTGTGAGAGCACATGGGAGGTGAGTGATAAAAGAACAGGTCTTCCTGGAAGGAATTCTCGACGTATATTAATTGGTCCACTTCTGCTGCGCAAGTTTGGGACTCAGTAAAGTGGATTTCAGGCAAGCACAGTACACTTCCCCTTACAGGCTTGTCAAGGAATTTGGTGTTGATAGACATGACAAGCCATGGCTCAGGTTTTAGCTGAAAACATTTTTACTGTCACCAAGTCATCCAGACCAGCTCCTGCTTTACAGGTGTTCCATAGGATTGCAGAGATTAGGAAATTCAATTTCTTGTCATGTAATGAGGAAGTCCACAACCTTCTGTTCTCCATTTGGCAACTGGAATTAGCTTTGTCTGTAGCCAGAGACACAGCTCCAGGACGTGATAAGATTCACTATGTCAGGCTTTGTCATCTGTGCTCTGAACTGAAAGGATGGCTCCTTTGTTGTTTTAGTCAGATCTGGTTTCATGGACACTACCCCATGAATTTGAAGGAGGCAATATTAATTCCATTCTGGAAACCAGGCAAAGACCTTAGTGCCCCTAACAGTTACTGGGGTGTAGCCCTTACAAGTGGTATGGGTAAGACTCGTCAACGCATGGTCAACTGCCACCTCCTCTGGTTGCTTGTGTCGTGAGGTCACGTGATCCCTTAGTGGTGTGATTTCAGCCCCTACACTACAATTCCACTCTGGACAACCAAAATTTACTGGAGACAGCGCTACAGGAATCCTTCTTATGCTGAAACCATTTGGTTTGGGACTTTTTAGACATCCAGAAAGTATGAAACGTTTTGCAGGTACAACATCCTTTGCCAACTTCATGAATGGGGACTACATAGACATCTGCCACTTTTTATCCAGTTCTTTGTTGTGGACCGGCATTTTTGATACACATGGGAAATGCCTTGGGTGACTGATATGTTAAAGAGAATTGTCATGCTAGGCAGTGTACTCAGTGAAATTTCCTGGCAGATTAAAACTGTGTGCCGGACCGAGACTTGAACTCGAGACATTCGCCTTTCGCATGCAAGTGCTCTACCATCTGAGGTACCCAAGCATGACTTAAGCACACTCTGCTGCAGAGTGAACATCTCATTCAGTGTACTCAGTGTCACACTGTTCGCCATCACTGTCAGTGGCATTTCCTCCACAGTCAGGAGAACTGTCAAATACTCTTTGTTTGTGGATGACTTTGCAATCTTCTACTCTTCCTCTGATCTTACAACAGTGACAATGTAGCTGAAAACCTGGACCAGGACTACAGCTTTTTGGTAATCACCAGAGAAGATTAGACATGCCAATTTTAACTGTCCTTGTCAAAGTTTTAACCAACCAGTATTCACAATGAGGGACAATATTTTACGTTTTCGAGAAACTGAGCACTTTTTGGGTTTATTATTTGACTCAAAATTAACTTGAAAGACATATGAACAAAGGGCTTTCAGTCACTGAATACTTTTAACTGCCTTAGTGTACAAATAAGGGACGCTTGACAGGTCCTCCCTCTTGCAGTTTTATACAGCATTTGTTCAATCACTTTTAGTTTACGGCAGTGTGGTCTATATATCAGTCCTTATTTCCTATCTCAAGGTGTTAGGTGCTGTCCACCATGAGGACATTCTGATATTCACTGGAGCCTTTTGGACCAGTCCATTTCAGTCTCTCTGGATTTGGCTGGACAGGTGCTGAAAATCTCTGTGTCCCAACTTTGGTTTCATCCATTTTAAGCACGTACCACAGTTTTATTGTCGTTTATACAGATGGATCACAGGAAAAGAATGTCTTCAGTTTTGCTGTTTTCCCTCAATGGGTTTTCAAAGTGTGTCTTCCAGAATAATTCACAAATTATGATGCAGAGTTAAATGACATTCTAATGGCACTGAAGGGGATACAGACATCACCGTACAAGGTTTCTTGTCTGTTTCGACTTGCTTAGTTTACTACAAGAACTTCACCAATTGTATCCGGAAATCTGGAAGACCAGTTGGTTCAACACATCAATGACTCACTATAGTGATGCAAACACTGTGGCAAGGAAGTGATAATTTGCTGGGTACCTGGCCACATCATGATACAAGGAAACTATATGGCCAACAAAGCCACTGAGGATTCATGTTAGAATGGTGCTGTTCATCAGTGTCCCATTTTGTTGCATGCCATCATCTCATTTTCTGACAAATGCATCACGTCAGTAGGAGACTAAATGGTTGCATGTGACACAAAACTAACTTAATTTTTGTTGACATCTGTCTTCTGACTGGTTTTATGTGGCCCATCGGAAATTCCTCCTTGGTGCCTACCCCTTCATCTCAAAGTAGCACTTGCAAGCCATGTCCTCAATTATTTGTTGGATGTATTCCAATCTCTGCCTTCCTCTTCAGGTTTGCCCTCTACAGCTTCCTCTAGTACCATGTAAGTCATTCCCTGATGTCTTAACGTCTTATTATCCTGTCCCTTCTCCTTTTAGTGTTTCCCATGTATTCCTTTCCTCACCGATTCTGCGTAGAACCTCCTCATTCCTTACCTTATCATCCACATAATTTTCAACATTTGCCTGCAGCACCATATCTCAAATGCTTTGATTCCCTTCTGTTCTGGTTTTCCCACAGTCCGTGTTTCACTGACATACAACACTGCTCCAGACGTACATTCTGAAAAATTTCCTCCTCATATTAAGGCTTGTGTGTGACACTAGTAGACTTCTGTTAGCCAGAAATGCCCTTTCTGACAGGGCTAGTCTGCTTTTGATTTCCTCCTTGCTCCACTGGTCATTGGTTATTTTGCTGTCTAGGTAGCAGAATTCCTTAACTTCATCTACTTCATGCCCATCAGTCTTGATGTTAAGTTTCTCACTCTTCTCATTTCTGCTACTTTTCATTACTTTCGTCTTTCTTTGATTTACACTCAGTCCATATTATGTACTCATTACATTGTTCATTCCATTCAGCTTATCATGTAATTTATCTTCACTCAGGGTAGCAATGGCATCAGTGAATCATATCATTAATATCCCTTTGCCTTTTATTTTAATTCCAGTCATGAAGCATTCTTTTATTTCTATCATTGCTTCTTTGATGCACAGATTGAACAGTAGGGAGGAAAGACTACATCCTGTCTTTCACACTTTTTAATCTGAGAACTTCATTTTTGGTCATCCTCTCTTATTATTCCTTCTTGGCTCTTGTATATATTGTATATTAGTGTCTGTCCCTATAGCTTACCCCTGTTTTTCTCAGAATTTTGAACATCTTGACCAGTTTACATTGGGGGAATGCTTTTTCCAGGTCAACAAATCCTATGAATGTGTCCTGATTTTTCTTTGGTGTTCCTTCCATTATCAACTGCAATGTCAAGATTGCCTCTCTGCTCCTTTTGTAAAGCCAAACTGATCGTCATCTAGCACATCCCCAATTTTCTTTTCCACTCTTCTGTGTATAATTATTGTCAGAAACTTGGGTGCCTGAGCTGCTAAGCTGACTGTGTGATAATTCTTGCACTTGTCAACTCTTGCAGTCTTCGGAATTGAGTGGATGATATTTTCCTGAAAGTCAGATGATACGTCCCCAGACTCATACATTCTAGACACCAATGTGAACAGTCAATTTGTTGCCACTTCTCCCAATGATTTTAGAAATTCTGATGGAATGTTATCTGTTCCTTATGCCTTACTTAATTTTAAGTCTTCCGAAGCCGTCTTAAATTGATTCTATTAATGGATACCCTATCTCTTCTAAATTGACTTGTGGTTCACCTATCACATCTGAAAAATCTTTTCCCTCATAGAGGCCTTCAATGTACCCTTTACACCTATCTGCTCTCACCTCTGCATTTAACAGTGGAATTCCCATTGCATTCTTCATATTATTACCCTTGTTTTTTGTGTCACCAAAGGTTGTTTTGACTTTCCTGTATGCTGAACTTCTTTGATTTATTCGGAATTTCCATGCAGCCTTTTTGTCTTAGCTCCCTGTGGTTCCTATTTATTTCCTTCCTCAATGACTTGTATCTCTATGTTCTTGAGTTTCCCTGAACTTTTTGTACTTCTTTCATTCATTGATCAACTAAAGTATTTCTTCCGTACTCATGGTTTCTTCACAGTTACCTTCTTTGTACCTCTGTTCTTCTTTCCAACTTCTGTGATTGCCCTTTTAAAAGATGCCCATTCCTCTTCAGCTGTATTGCCTACTGAGCTATTCCTCACTGTGCTGTCTATAGCCTTATAGAACTTAAAAGTGCATCTCATCATCCCTTAGTATATCTGTATCCCACTTTTTTGAGTATTGATTCTTCCTGACTATTCTCTTGAACTTCAGACTACTCTTCATCACTATTTCAATAGAGTCTGTACCTGCTCCTGGGTATGCCTTACAGTCCAGTATCTGATTTCCGAATCTCTGTATTGCCATGATGTAATCGACCTGAGATCTTTCCTTATCTGCATGCCTTTTCCAAGTATACCACCACCTCTTGTGATTCTTGAACAGAGTATTTGCTATTACTAGCTGAAATTTATTACAGAACTCAATTAGTCTTTCTCCTCTAACTCTCCATGTCCCAGGCGCATATTCTCCAGTATCCTTTTCTTCTACTCCATCCCCTAAAACTTCATTCCAGTCCCCCATGACTATTTTATTTTCATCTCCCTTAATGTACTGTATTGCCCTTTCAACATCCTCATGTACTTTCTCTGTATTTTCATCTTCAGCTTGTGACATCAGCACGTACGAGGTGTGGCTAGAAAAAAACCGGACTAGTACTGGTGAAACAATAAAACGAATGCAATAAGGCTGAAAGTCGCGTGGCCTGTCACATGACTCTCGCTCCACCTACTGCTCGAGTTTCATCTGCCTCCTGCACTCAGTCTCCCCGTGACGTCTGTTTTAAGTAGTTGACGTTTTGTCTGTGCGTCAGAAAATGTTGAGTGTACAGAAAGAACAGCGTGTTAACATCAAATTTTGTTTCAAACTAGGAAAATCTGCAAGTGAAACGTTTGTAATGTTACAACAAGTGTATGGAAATGATTGTTTATCGCGAACACAAGTGTTTGAGTGGTTTAAACGATTTAAAGATGGCCGCGAAGACACCAGTGATGACACTCGCACTGGCAGACCATTGTCAGCAAAAACTGATGCAAACATTGAAAAAATCGGTAAACTTGTTCGACAAGATCGCCGTTTAACAATCAGAGCAGTGTCTGAGTTAACAGGAGTTGACAAGGAAAGTGTTAGGCAGATTCTTCATGAAAGTTTCAACATGAACAAAGTGTGTTCAAAAATGGTTCCAAAGTGTCTCACAATTGAACAGAAGGAACGCCGAAGAATGATTTGTTCTGACATCCTGGAAAACATTGAAAGTGATCCCACCTTCTTACAAAATGTTATTACTTGCGATGAATCGTGGTTCTTTACTTACGATCCCAAAACTAAACGCCAATCGATGCATTGGAAAAGTCCTGGTTCTCCATGACAAAAAAAAGCACTAATGTCAAAATCGAAATTCAAGGCAATGATTGTTTTTTTTTTTTTTGACATCAAAGGGATTGTGCACATTGATTGGGTACCAGAGGGACAAACAGTGAATCAGCATTACTACATTAGCGTCCTGGCTACCCTACGTGAGCGAGTACGGAGAAAACGGAACGATTTGTGGAGAAAAAAGTCATGGATCCTTCACCAAGACAATGCCCCAGCTCACAGTGTGTTGTCAGTGAAGACGTTTTTGGCAAAACACAACATTCCCATCTTAGATCATTCACCCTACTCACCTGATTTGGCCCCCTGTGACTTTTTTCTTTTCCCTAAAGTCAAGTCAGCTTTGAAAGGAACTAGATTTGAGACTGTTGAAGCAGTAAAAGAAAAAGCAACAGAAGTATTGTATGGACTTACCGAAAATGATCTGCAGCATTGCTATGAACAGTGGAAAATTCATGTGGAGCGGTGTAGAGACCGAGGAGGAGAGTACATTGAAGGAGATAACATGAAATTGTAAATAATTGTAAATAAATGTTTTTTCCAGCATCAGTACGGTTTTTTTCTAGCCGCACCTCGTATACCAGAACTATTGTTGCTGGTGTCAATTTGCTGTCGATTCTGACAAGAACAAACCTATCACTGAACTGTTCACTATTCCACACTCTCTGCCATACCGTCCTATTCATAATGAATCCTACACCTATTATACGATTTTCTGCCACTGTTTATAGTACCTTATACTCATCTGACCAGAAATCCTTGTCTTTCCATTTAACTTCGCTGACCACTAATATATCTAGATTGAGCTTTTGCATTTCCCTTTTCAGATTTTCTAGCTTCCCTACCACATTCAAGCTTCTTACATTCCATGCCGTGGGATGCAGGATGTTATCCTTTAATTGATCATTCAATCTTTTTCTCATGGTCACCTCCCCCTTGACAGTCCCATCCTGGAGATCCGAATGGAGGACTAGTCCAGAATATTTTGGCATTGGAGAGATCATGACACTATCTCAGTTACATGCCACATGTTCTGTGAATTCACACTACATGTATTTAATACAGAGGTTTCCATTGTCTTCTGCATCCTCATGACATTGATCATTGCTGATTCTTTCGCCTTTAGGAGCAGCTTCATACTCAAGGACAAGAGAGTGCTCTGAAAATCTGTCAACTCCTCTGCCCACTTCGACAAGGCTGAGACAGCATCTATGACGACAGGTCGTACAAGGAATGTCAAGAAAGGTAGGAAGATATATTTCTTTGGCAAGTCAGACAGGATACAAATTTCAAGATACTCAGCAGTGTGCAATAAATATTCAATATGCCCTAGACAAGTATGTTCTGAGTAAGGTTTTAAGGGATCGGAAAGATCCACCATTGTTTAATAGCCATGTTAGAAAAGTGCTATGTAAACAAACAGCACTTCATCTCAGATTCAAGAGAAGTAAAAACCTAGCTGACAAACAAAAGCTGAATGAAGCAAAAATGAGATTAAGGAGAGCAATGAGAGAAGTGTTCAAAGATTTCAAAAGTAAGATGTTGTCAACCAACCCGAGTAAAAACCATGAGAGATTTTGGTATGTAAAATCAGTAAGTGGGTCAAAATCATCTACTATTCTCTGTGACCACACTGGCACCAAAACGCAAGATAACAAAGAGAAGGCCAAAATACTGAATTCAGTCTTCCAAAGTTGTTTCACCATCGAAGATCATAACACTGTCCCTCCTTTCAATCATTGTGCGAACGTTGAAATGAAATGGGAGATATTGAGATAATTGATAGCGGTATTGAAAAGCGGCTACAATTGCTTAGTAGTGGAAAGGCTGCAGGACCAGATGAGACACCTGTGAGATTCTGTAAAGATTATGCAAAAGCACTTACTCCCTTCCTAGCAGTAATTCATCATAGATCGTTTGAACAATGAAAGGTACCTAGCAACTGGAAAAAAGTGCAGCACATTCCCGTTTAATAAGAAAGGCTGTAAGACAGATCCATATAATTAATTATAGACCTATATCATTGATGTCAATCTGTTGTAGAATTATGGAACATGTTTTACGCTAAAAAATTGACTTCTTGGAAGAAAATCAACATGGATTCCACACAGATCATGCAAAACTCAGCTGGCTCTGTGTCTCCACGAGATCACAGTGCAGTGGACAATGGCGCTCATGCTGATGTTATGTTCCTTGACTTCAGTAAGGCATTTCATAGCTTTCTTCATTGCCGTTTAATGAAAAGGGGAGGGGAAATTCGAGCTTACGGAGTATCAGAACAGACCAGCCCCTCTGTGGGTCTGGGGGCTAGAATAGGCCCGAGATATTCCTGCCTGTCATACGAGGTGACTAAAAGGAGTTTCACACATTTCAGCCTCTATGTGATGGTCCCCTGTAGGGTTTATTTATTTATTTATTTATTTATTTATTGTTCCGTTGGACCACATTTAGGAGAAGTCTCCATGGTCATGGAACGAGTCAATACATGAAATTATAACACAATTGTAGAAACAGATAAAATGAAATATAAGAAATATATTCAGGCAACAAGTCGTTAGTTTAAATAAAGAAAATCAAGACTGTAACATTGGAATTTGCTTAATTTTTTAGCTCTTCCAGGAGCTCCTCGACAGAATAGGAGGAGTAAGCCATGAGGAAACTCTTCAGTTTAGACTTAAAAGCGTTTGGGCTACTGCTAAGATTTTTGAGTTCTTGTGGTAGCATATTGAAAATGGATGCAGCAGAATACTGCACTCCTTTCTGCACAAGAGTCTAGGAAGTGCATTCCACATGCAGATTTGATTTCTGCCTAGTATTAACTGAGTGAAAGCTGCTAACTCTTGGGAATAAGCTAATATTGGTAACAACAAACGACATTAAAGAAAATACATACTGTGAGGGCAGTGTCAAAATTACAGACTATTGAATAGGGGTCAACAAGAGGTTTTCGAACTTACACCATACATAGCTCAAACAGCCCATTTTTGAACCAAAAATACCCTTTTTGAATCAGAAGAATTACCCCAAAAAATAATACCATATGACATAAGCGTATGAAAATATGCGAAGTATACTACTTCTCGTGTTGAAATGTCACTTATTTCAGATACTGTTCTAATGGTAAATAAAGCAGCATTTAGTTTCTGAACAAGATCCTGAACATGGGCTTTCCACAACAGCTTACTATCTATCCGTATGCCTAGGAACTTGAACTGTTCCGTCTCGCTTATAACATGCCCATTCTGTCTGACTAAAATGTCAGTTCTTGTTGAATTGTGAGTTAGAAACTGTAAAAACTGAGTCTTACTGTGATTTAGCATCAAATTATTTTCCACAAGCCACGAACTTATATCATGAACTACATTATTTGATAATGTTTCGATATTACACACAAGATCCTTCACTACCAAGGTGGTGTCATCAGCAAACAGAAATATTTTTGAATCACCTGTAATACTAGAAGGCATATCATTTATATAAATAAGAAACAGCAGTGGCCCCAGCACCGACCCTTGGGGAACACCCCATTTAACGGTGCCCCATTGGGACTGAACATCATTACCACTCTCAATATTGCGGAGGATTACCTTCTGCTTTCTGTTCTTAAAGTAGGAGACGAACCAATTGTAAGCTACTCCCCTTACTCCATAATGTTCCAACTTCTGCAGTAATATTTTGTGGTCAACACAGTCAAAAGCCTTCGTTAAATCAAAGAAAACACCTAATGTTCGCAACCTTTTATTTAATCCATCCAAAACCTCACAGAGAAAAGAGGCTATAGCATTTTCAGTTGTTAAGCCATTTATAAAACCAAACTGTACATTTGACAGCAAATTATGTAAATTTAAATGCTGCAGTAACCTTGTATATACAACCCTCTCGATAACTTTAGCAAACACCGATGGCATAGAAATAGGTCTATAATTGTCAACATTACCCATGTCTCCCTTTTTATAAAGTGGCTTCACTACCGAGTACTTTAATCGGTCAGGAAACCGACCACTCCTAAAGGAAAAGTTACAGGTATGGCTAAGTACTGAGCTAACATACGTGGAACAATACTTCAGTATTCTGCTAGATACCCCGTCATATCCATGAGAGTTCTTGGTCTTTAGTGATTTAATTATTAACTCAATCTCCCTCTTGTCAGTATCATGGAGGAGCATTTCAGGTAACAGTCTCGGAACACTTTTTTCTAAGAGCGCTATATGATTCCCTCTTGGGACTAGGTTTCTATTTAGTTCACCTGCTATATTCAGAAAGTGATTATTAAGAACTGTACATATATGCGACTTATCAGTAACACGGACATCCCCACTACGCACTGATTCTATATTCTCGACCTGTCTCTGCAGACCAGCCACTTCCTTTACGACTGACCATGTGGTTTTAATGTTATCCTGAGACTTAGCTATTCTATCTGCATACCACATACTTCTTGCCTTCCAAATAACTTTTTTAAGCGCCTTACAATACTGTTTGTAATGGGCTGCTGCATTTAGATTTTGACTGTTTCCAACGTTTTGATATAATTGCCACTTTGTTCTACAAGATATTCTTATCCCATTAGTCAGCCACCCAGGCTGCCTGTTTGTGCTAGTACCCTGTTTTGAACATTCTAATGGAAAGCAACTTTCAAAGAGCACGAGAAAAGTCTTGAGGAAAGCATTATATTTATCGTCTACTGTATCAGCACTATAAACATCTTGCCACTCTTGTTCCTTGATAAGGTTTACAAAAGTCTGTACAGCAACTGGATCAGCTTTCCTAAAAAGTTGGTAACTATATTTAACATGCGTTGCAGCACAAAAATCTTTTAGACTTAAAATTTGTGCATCATGATCTGAAAGGCCATTCACCTTTTTGCTAACAGAATGCCCTTCTAATAATGACGAATGAACAAAAATATTGTCTATGGTTGTTCTACTGTTCCCCTGCACTCTCATTGGAAAGAATATGGTTTGCATAAGATTATATGAATTAAGGAGGTCTACCAGCATCCTTTTCCTTGCACCATCACTTATACAATTAATATTGAAGTCACCACATATAACTAACTTCTTGTATTTCCTATAAAGTAAACCAAGAACCTCCTCTAGCTTTAGCAAAAATGTTGTGAAATCGGAGTCTGGGGATCTATAAATAACAGTAGTAAGAAGTTTAGCTCCACTAAATTTAACCACACCTGCACAACATTCAAACACCTTTTCAGTGCAGTACTTTGAAACATCAATTGACTCAAATGAGATACCGTTTTTTACATACATGGCTACTCCCCCACACCGCAAAGAGCTCCTAGGAAAGCTGCCAGCCAACCTGTATCCTGGTAAAGGAAGCCTCTGAATTATCTCCTTGTTTAAGAAGTGTTCAGATATACCAATAATTTCAGAGTCAACATCTATAAGCAGTTCACTAACTTCATCTCTAATACCTTGTATATTTTGATGAAATATACTAATTCCCTCATTAATCGGATACCCAAGCTTTGTAGAAAGTGGTTTCTTTGTTAGAGAGACTTCCCTTAAGCAGGAATACCTACCAGCTGACTTCAATCTAAACAAGGTTTGACCTCCATTCTACAAAATTTTTTCAAAGAGCGAACCAATTGGGGAAGGGCACCTTACAAGGTGTATCGTGTCCATCACGCATTGACATCTTTAGCACACTTTCTTGTCGTCGCATTGCAGTCCTGCCCATTCTCCATCTCATGGGAGAGGACACCTTCCTCCGTGCATTTTCCACAATTCACTATGCAGCATCGATTTCTGCATCGACAATGAACATGGACTTCTTTGCACCTGATAGCCAGCATGGTAGCCAGTCCGTAGTGGTGGGGCCACCATGTACCCTGTTGGTTGTAGTCCCCTGACCACACAGGGATTGCTCTGCTGATGATGCCTGTGCCGTTAACTCCCCATGTATGCCAAGGGGTAGACGCCCAGCCCCCTGGGGCACCAGGACTCCCGATAATGGCCATCCTGACAGGTGGCCTTTGCTGCAGCTAGGCGGCGCCCATGGGGAGGGCCCCTGGTTGGAGTGGGTGGCATCAGGGCAGATCACACGTGATGAAGTGTAGTCCATCATCTCTTGCTGGTGGTGAAACACCAGCAGTCTCTAAGCGATGACGAACTCGATTAAATGCACAGAAGTATGACCCCAAATCATTCCCCTCCCTGGCCACACCATGGGAGGAACATCAGGCTAAGGATGGCAGCGGATCTTATTCGCCCCGGTACCTTGTATGTTCATGAGCTGATGAGGAAACTTTCATGACGATGAAGCCTCAGTTTTTTGTTGAGCATTTAGAGGACAAGTTCAGGGAGATGGAGGGCTTAAATGAGATCTGTGTCAGTCTTGATCAAAACAGTCCTCTGCCACGTCACGGGAGTTACTCACTTCTGACATGGAGGGGAATGTTTCTGTAGCAATCGCGCCCCATAAGAGCTTAAATATGGTCCAGGGTATCACAGATACCTTCTTTTGCAGTCCAACGATGAGCTGCACGCCAATTTAGAGCAGCGAGGTGTATATTTCATCCAGTGTGTCCACTGGGGTTGGAAGGATAATCAGGTTGCCACCAGTTCCTTCAACTTGGCCTTTGAGGGTGATATGTTGCCTGAGAAGGTCAAGGTGATGGTGTACCGGTGTGATGTAAAGCCCTATATCCCTCATCCAATGCGGTGCTTTAAGTGCTGTAAGTTTGGTCATGTGTCTTCCTGCTGTACTTCCAGCATAACATGCCAAGATTGCGGACGCCCATCACATCCCAATATTCCATGTGCCCCGCCTCCCATCTGTGTCAGCTGTGGAGAGCACCATTTGCCTTGCTCCCCTGACTGCAGGATTCTCCAGAAAGAAAGGAAAATCATGGAGTACAAGACCCTGGACCAACTGACCTACACTGAGGCTAAGAGAAAATTTGAACATCTGCTGCCTGTGCGTATGACATCGTCTTATGCTGCCGCTACAACAGTTTTGGCACCATCAGCTCCGCCACCCCAGGTCACCTCTCGGAGCCAGAAGAGTACACCTGCCCCCTTGACAGTGGGGGCATTTCTGTCCCTGTTGCTCCTGCACCACCTACTTCAGGAGCAACACCCCCTCAACCATCAGGGACATCTGTCCCCATTTCTAAGCTGGAGGAGCGTAAGTCGTCTTCGGGTTCTCTCACTAGGAAGGGTCCCTTGGGACACTCCATTCCCAGGTTTCTTCTAGTGGGAAAGATGACACCCGCCAGTGTCTGAAGAGCCCAAAAGCAGCTGGCTGTAGGGCTTCATGCTCATACCCAGTCCCGGAGACTGAGCCAGTGAAGTCCTCCCAGCCAGGGAAACCCAAGGAGCAGCGAGAGAAATCCAAAATGAAAACTCCCAAGACCAAGGAAACTGTGGTGGCACCCAAACCACTGCTACCTACAAGATCTGTGGCTGAGGATGGGGTGGAGTTTTTGGTGTCTGCTGAGGACCTAGATCTCGCCAGAACCTCAGACACAATGGATATAGACTGCTCAGGCAATAAATCAGAGGCAGCGTATGACTCTGAGGCGTAAACTGCCTCATTGAATGTTCCATGCCTTCCCAATCTCACGATGTCATCCTCCAGTGGTGGCAGAGCTACGGCAACTGTTGCACTTTACACCTGCTACCTGCATTGCTCTCCAGGAAACATGGTTCCCAGATATGCGGATTCCTGCCTTCCACAGCTATAAGGGATATTACATGAACCATAGTGACTACAATAGAGTGTCAGGTGGAATTGGCATTTATGTCCTAAACTTGGTCTGTAGCTGAAGCTCTGGCTGTCAGAATAAGGATGATGTGGGAAATAACTGTCTGCAATGTATACCTTCCTCCAGATGGTGCAGTACCCTGAATGTATTAGTTGCAGTGATTGATCAACTCTCTAAACTTCTCCTACTTCTGGGAGATTTTAATGCCCATAACCCCTTGTGGGTTGGTACTATGCTCACTGGCAGAGTCAGAGATGTCAAAACTTTACTGTTGCAATTCGACCTCCTCCTCTTACATACTGGGTCCACCACACATTTCATTGTGGCTCATGGTAGTTACTCGGCCATTGATTTATCAATTTGCAGCCCAGGACTTCTCCCAGCTATCCACTGGAGAGCACATGATGACCTGTGCTGTGTGGTAGTAGTTGTTAGTTGGTCTATGGAGGAACGTGTCAGTGGAGTGGCGATAAGAAAAAATTGTTCCTAGCAATTAATTTCAGTTTGAAAAAGGTTTTTTTGTCCCTATCAGGTGGACTTTTTATGTGCAATTTTAAACCCTGGACATTAGTTTTATTTGTAAATTTATTTCCTACGGAGATTGTATAATTTTACAGGATGTAACACTCAGTACTCTAACAGTCTGTTTATGTGTACTATTTAAATGAACCACACAAAATTATATGCTTTTGTGTGATGAATAGTCAAATGCTGCAGGCTTTGTTTAGTGCAGTAAAATAAACTAGAAGCATTTAGACAACACTTATTTAATTGTAAAAATAAATGTTATGTAGCATAAATTAAAAATTTCAAATCATTTTTGCCTTGATCCCAGTTTAAACATCGGGCTCCCAGAGACCCCTCCTTGTGGTATGAAATGGAAAAAAATTCCCATGCTTCATGACAGAGCATATGGGAACAATGCAGGAGACCTGCACCACCATACTAGGCAGGGTCCTAATGGAGGTGGTTTGCCATTGCCTTCCTCCAACTGTAATGGGGACATGATGATGATGATGATGATGATGATGATGATGGGGACACAACAACACCCAAACATCTCGGGGCAGGTGAAAAATCCCTGACCCCGCCGGGAATCAAACCTGGGACCCAATGCTCGGGAAGCGAGAATGCTACAGCGAGACCATGAGCTGTGGAGCTCGTGGCATACGTTGCAGAAAAGTCGCCTCTTGAGTTACGGTTTAAATGACTTCCATCTGTTGATACACTACCAAATACAGCAGTGGCCTCGTTTGTACTGTGCGTACAGTTACAATGCAGTGAGGCCAGTACACTGATGCTAGCAGTCAAATATGTGTTGTTATGGGTGAATACTATCGATGGCCACTTGGAGGGGTATGTCACCATGTTTTAAGTATGTTTGTAGTTGGCTGTAGGTGTATGAACTTGCAATAGTACCCATGTCAGTAGTGAGAGGTTGGCTGTCATCAGTATGCTCTGATGACTGTTTGTGCCCTCTGGGAAGCTCTTCATAACTGTATTACGCTGTAAAAAATCATTTACACACATCTTTGTCAAATTACTTTGAAAAAATTACTTCACTACAGTCTTGACACTATCGTATAACATTTCATTGTAGTTTCTTTGGAAAGGATGTTGAATAGTTAACTGTCTACTCAGCAGAATTTAATGTAATGCTGGTGGTGAGCATTGCTTGAAAACTGAGAAACCAAAATGAAGGAGAGTTAAAGCCTAGATAGCAACAAGCTCAATGTGCTGACCAGAATTTGCTTAGTGAGCTACAGTACGAGAACAGAAAGATTAGGGAATGGTTCAAGAATGGACAAACCAACATTTCAATTTGTCTTTGTGACAGTAATCTCACATTTTTGCTGGTAAGTAGTGTGGGATAGGGTAAGGATGACCTGCTAACATGGAAAACACCAAGGAATGCACAGCCACATAGTTTGTCGATTGCAAACATAACTTGATATCTAGTGGGGTTATACAACGTGATGTCCAGTCAGAGCTGGGTGCCTGGTGTGGCGGCTAGAGTCTCGCAATCTACTAACCACTGCATAATGTGAATTTCCAACACACCATCCTACAGTTGACCATCTCATAACCTTGTCAACCCGTGTCATTTCTGCGGAAATAACACTACGTGCATTTTTTGACCCGGAGAAAATGTAAAATACATGCTTGAGGACTGGTATACTCCGTACTCTCTACACATGGGGCATCTGAGGCTGCCTGCACCATTCCCTTCAGGAATTTTTTAAAGACAACTTTCAAGGTACATAAGGGTTTTGCTTGTCAACCCCATTTATCCAGGAAAATGCTGTGCCTCAGGGATCCGTCCTGAGTGTTGTCCTCCTTGCTGTCACCTGTGATACTGTTATGGCCTGTATCTCGCAGGGCATATCCGGCTCCCTTTTCATTGATGATTTTTCGATCTATTGCACTCTCCCACAGACTGGTCTCATTGAGCAGCGTCTTCAGTGATTGTCTTTACTCACGAAGCATTGACAAAGGCTTTTGCTTTTCCACTGACAAAACGGTTTGTAGGAATTTCTGGCAGTGCAATGGGTTTCTTCCACTGTCTTTACATCTTGAGCCTGTTGCTCTTCTGTCTGCTGAAACTGTGAAATTCCTGGGGCTCATGCTTGATAGGAAATTTTCTTAGTCCTCCCACATCTTACTTGGCTGCCTGCTATACCCTGTCCCTCAATGTCCCATCAACAGCACTTCCTGGGGAGTGGATTGGACCTTCCTCCTCCAGTCCAACAGATCCCTTGTCCATTCAAAACTAGGCTATCGGTGTTCTTTTTATGCATCCATCTTGCACCATCATGGCATCTGTTTGGCTACTGAAGCATTTTACGCTAGCCCAATTGAGAGTATGAATGCAGAAGCTGCTGAATTACCACAGTCATACTGGTGTGATGTTCTCCTCAACAGGTGCATATGGTGTTTGTCTGCCATGCCTGGCTACCCATCCTCTCCCCTCTTTTTTGATGATTCTTTTCACCACCAGTGTTAGGTGCATCCTTCTTCTGTTACTTCCCTTTTGGATGCTGCTCCAGCTGCTTAAATACATGCTACCTGACACTTTACCAACCTCTGCTTCTTGCGGCAGCCTGTGTTCACTCCAGACTTCATAAGAACACTAATCCAGATTTGATCTATTGCATAAGTTTCTCAACCTTCGCACAGAACGTAGCAATAGTACATTTGTGTACACTGATGGCAGTAAGACTGATTGTGGTATCACGTGTGCCTTTGTCATTTGCATTGACAAATTTCGGTACCAGCTTCCAGAACACAGCTAAGTATTTACAGCAGAGCTCTTTGTTCTGTATCAAGCCACGCATTACATTTGGCAACACAGGCTTTTCAATTGTTATCTGCTCCAGTTCTCTCATATCCCTTCAGATCCCCTGTGCTGCACAAGGTCCATCCCTTAGTGCAACTCGTTCAGGAAAGCTTCCACTTGCTCACTCTTTATGGAGCTACTGTGATGTTTATGTGGGTACCTGGTCATGTCGGTCTGATCAGAAACGCAGCTTCTCTTGTTGCTGCCAAGGCAACAGACTACCTCAGCCTGTTAGTTCTTCCATACCGTCTGATGATCTCTGTGTTGCCATCAGTCCGCAGGTGGTACCCTTGGGCATCACCACTGGTCCCCCCTTCATGGGAACAAGCTCCAGCAAAGTCCATCTGCTTGTCAGCAGCCTTTGACAGTTTGGCATTTCCTGACAGAATTCCCTTTTTTCAACCACTTATCTTCTCATTTATGTTTGCTGCCTGAGTTATTACCCATTTTAGCGAAAGCTCCACAGGTGGTTGATCCTGTCTTACCTTTAATCTATCGTAGCAATACAGCAAATGACATTTAATATTTAGTTCAGGACCTCTGTTGTCTCAATGGAAAATTTTATGCAACTTTCTCCACAAGGAATTTTTCAGTTTTAACTTTCTCTCTTCTGTAGATTCGACTTAACGTGCACTTACTTTTAACTTCTTTTTTGTCTTAGTTTTCAGATGCTCTGACATGGGTACATATGACCTTAGTTGTTCTTATGCCCTAGAATAAAACAAATAAAACAATCAGAGTGTTAAGAACATACTTGATGGGGTTTCTAAAAACAAATTCAAATTCAAATTGAATTTAATGAAGATTTCAGATGTGGAAACCTTTTGCAGCTTTGACTGGGCTCCCTTTATGAGTGCTGACAGGAAATGCACAATTGGGTTCTTTAGAAGTGAAGCAGTGTTTCTTCATGTATAAGGAACTATTGAACTCAGTGTCCATGACTTGGTGTGAAAACTGAAGTGATTTGTGTAATCTGATACAACAGATCCCTGGACATGGGACAAAAATAGTTAATGTAGCTGATGTAAATCAAATGAAGTAATTCCATTGGCACCTTTTGATCTGTATTTTCAGAACCTTCTTGCCCCTTTGTGGCCATAATTTATGGCTTAAAATCCTTTTACTATAACCATTTTTTAGGGGAAGAGTAAAGGAAAAAATATGTGAATGATGTACTTGGCTAAATGACATACATAGATAATTTAAAAGTAAAATAGTTCATAAACTGCAATAAGATATTTGTTCTATTACATTGTAGTGGTAAAATTGAGCAAATTGGAATATATTTTGCAATAAATATTTAATTATCAGTCCTTTGCCTTTTAACAACGACAGTATTGCTGAACAGCCTTGAATTCTCTGCATAACAGTTACTCTTGACACATGCACTGAAGACTAAGTTTATTATAAATCAGCATTGTACTGTAAGTGACAGTTGCATGGCATTAGATTGTTAGCTATTATAAATCAGCATTGTACTGTAAGTGACAGTTGCATGGGATTAGATTGTTAGCCATCTGCCTCCGGGCCACCCCTCTTACAGACTTTCAGGAAAACCAAGCAGATCTAACCTGATCCATCTTACTTCTTCATCACAATTGGACTTGTAGCAATATAACTGATTTTAATTCTGAATATTGTCTTTTTAATGAATAATATAAGATGATTTGAATTACTAGCACATTAGTAAATCCACAAAACATTAATTCTTACTGCAAAAATGTGTTTAGTTTGTATAAGTTGTTAAGCTTGGATATATTCATTCAATGGTGTCATGTTTCTCTAACTAAGACTCAAGAAATTGAAATTCTTTTTCAAACTTAGTGAAGAGGCAGGACATTGAAAGACAGTAAGTACCATCATATAAAATCAGTGTCATTGACAGGATTTGGATCTTGTTTTCCTGTCAGGTCTCTCACACTACCAGTTTGTTGTTTTACTCCTCCATTTGGCCTCCTGTCTCTCTTCTGCATTCTGATTCTCATCTGAGATCATGAAAACTTTGTACTGCCTGCCCCAATTTGTCATTGGCATTGACTGAATTTTTAAAGATGATTTCAATATTTCATTTATATTTACTGATTTAGCCTATATGACGACTGCAGGGTTGTCTTACTGACCTCCAAAGTGGGAGACAGTGCCACTTTCTTCCAAGGTTGTCTTCAGTGTGGCTATTGTGTGAGGATGAACACTGTGAGCAGCAACATACCTTCCAGCAGCAGGTCAAACATGTTCTTTTATGCAGTTCATATTGATGCTCAAGCTAACTGACTATGTGCTAGATTGCCATGTGAAATGTATATTTAAGTGATGAGCCTCATATGGTTGAATTTTGTTGCAAGAAGAATGAAATAGTCACCTATTGCTCCAGTGTAAACTTAGAGGTGGACTGTGGTGTGTCTTCCAAAATGTGGAGTTTCAATGGAGTAGTTAAAACACTGTAGGATAGAGGAGCTCATGTCAAAGAATTGGATAAGTAGTTCACTGTGACTTTTCATATTAGAGCACAGCATTACACATACACCTAAAATTAAGTAGCTTGTCCCCAAGTTGACCTGGAAAGGAAAGTTGCTACTCACCATTAAACAGAGATGCTAAGTTGGAGATAGGCACAACAAAAAGACTGTCACAAATATAACTGGTTATAGTAGTTACAGGCACTCCTTTTAGGGTATGCAGTACTGTAGTCCAATGTAACACAAATGAACATTGACAAATACTTAACACAGGTTTGTGTATGCTTTTACTTCCAGTTCCAAGAACATCTACCAGCCAGGGCAAGCAGCTGCTTTTTATGCCGTGAAGTGGTGGGAATTACAGGGACTCCCATGACTGCCCTCACCAACACCAGCAGAATTAGCCTCAGCCAGAGGCTGGCTGAAATTATACATATGAGGAACGTAGAAATTGACAGAAAAGGAATGCTCTGTGAAGCATGCTGTTCTGAAATTAATGAGGTAGATGAGAAGGAAATGCGAGTAAAGCAGCTTAAGAAATTAATTATACTTCGTGTGCTCGCCAGGGACCCTGATTATGGTAAGCACTGCAGATGTTCCACAAATGAGTCACATTATCTGATTTTTAGTGTTTATGATAATTTTGTCTTGAAACTAATTATTGTGATTTCAGCACATGGGAAAGGGTAGGGAGGGGAATGGTGTGATCATTCTAGTTGAGAGCAGTTTATGGCAGTTGTGGAACATTGAGAACCCTGCTATTTTGGTGGAACACCTTGCTTATTTTGAAGGTTAATAAATGTAAAAGACTGAGAATCCTGTTTTATTCAGTGATTACTTCAATTTTCAATTATAACAAACAACATTGAGATCAGAACAAAACAAAAAATCCTTTTGCAGTTTTCCAAAAAGTTTTATTGTTCTAGTATCCTGGTTGGAGACAGTAAGAAAATTATGAAACATGTCCAGTGAAATGTTCTAAACAGTATTACTCTCCTTTGATTTTCATAGCATTTACTCGTGTGCTCCTAAATCCAGAAATTTAGGTGTAAAGAAAACAAAGTTCACAAGAGATGGCATGCAGTATGGCATCTGAACTACAGAATTCTATATACTGTGCACCTAAATGTGTTAATCATTGGCCTAGTTCTTTGCAACCTTCATCAGAAACAGCTTTGAGGACTCATGTCTTTGGCACACATTTCAACACACTTCTGTGATATACTATTGTTTATTACTTCCACTATCTCTGAAGGAGCTGTGTCAGTGTGGGTTTTATCACAAATGTGTTGCTTTAAATGAGTGGTTCCTGACTGGAAACAAATTCATGCAAAGCTGTATATGTGGAATACGTACCTACTAGACGTGATGTTTCCATCGCTAACTTTCAAATTGTACTCTATACTTCACTGATTAGATCCCCCCTATTTACTTCCTCAATGTGTATGCATTGATTCCAGTCTTACTGCTCACTGCATTGGCTGTCTCATGTTGCAGGATTATTTACACATACATGAGAAGACATTACTGGATGTAGCCAAGCATTATAGACATATTGAATGTCTTCGGAGTGAAACATTATCGAGGCCTGATGAAAGAAATTTGACTTCTACTGCAATAGCACATTAAAACAACTGAATAGTGACAGATGAAAATTTCTTTTGCACTCTGGGTATCAGTCTGTTTCCTTCCTAACCCAAATCTCCACAGTAGTGTACCCTGTATATTAGCCTTCTTTTCTTGCGGGTCTACTATATTTCTGTGGAATATCTGACATTGCAGTGCATTTGGACTGAAAGGCCAATATTACATCAGGCATGAATATTTATAAAAGTGTGGTGTCTGTTCCTTTGGATGTCTATTAATTAATTAATTAATTAATGTATTTATTTATTTATTTATTTATTTAGCATCCAATAGATCACACACGTGATATAGGATTTGTCATTTGATTACACGTAACTCATAACAACACATACACAAAATAAATGGACGAACATATACAAACAGCCAAACAAATTACATACACATAGTACATAAGTAGTGTACAAGAACTTATTACACAAAAACAAAAGTATGTGCTCATGATAAACAATTACAGACCATGAACTACGCCTTGTACACAAAACGTATTACAGATACTTAACAGATTTTTCATAAGTACCATAATTATGAAGTTGAAAACACAATTAAATTAGTTTAAATTTTTTAAAAAGTACGTACTGGTTTCAATCCACAGTCTGAGACAGGTCTTTGCTTACTCTAGTAGCATTTTTCCATTAAGTATTTTTTTTACTTAATGCTTGAAATTATTTTTACCTTTCAATTCTTTAATTGCCTAACATGTTTCTGACTTCTAGTTTTTGCTACATAGGGAATGTGGAAGTCTTAACAACGCCTTGTATTGTGATCATGGTAGCTTGAGTTGATTTGGAGATCGCAGTTATTTTTACTGACCATTTCCAGGCATTTAAAGATATATATCAATGGTATTGTCAGTATCTTCAGTTGTCTGAATAAGGGTCTACAGTGAGTTTGTGGTGGGCTGTGTGCCATGATACGAATAGCTCTTTTTCGCATAATAAAAATGTCATTTAGTCTTGACCTGGTTTTCTCCCCAAAAGCTTGTGCCACAGCTAGCAACTGATCGGAAATAACTAAAGTACACTGCTCTAATATATTCCTTGCTACATACCTTGGATATTATTCTTAAAGCAAAACATCCTGAGCTAAGTTCCTGAGTAATATAAAAACTGTATTCATTCCAGTTAAAATCTTGGTCAATTCGCATTCCCAGAAACTTCGTGGTGCACATTTTTTCTATTTCTTTGCTATCCAGCATAAGGCACATATTTTCCCCTTGTCACTTTCTCCCTTACTGTATAAAGTTCGTTTTCTTTCTATTTAATGTCAGCTTATTTTAATATAGCCATGACTGTATGTATGAGCATTTTTTCTGCTGTAGTACACAGTGATTCTTTTTTATCACTAATTATGATACTCGTGTCACCTGCAAATAGTAGAATTTTGGCTGAACTGTCTGGAGCCTGCATATCATTGATATAAACTAGAAATAACAATGGGCCCAGAATGCTGCCCTGAGAAACAACTATTTAAATTTGTTTTGGTTCAGATATGGGTTTAAAATTGTGAAGATTCTTGGATGACCTCAGCTCAACAACTTGTGACCTGTTTTGCAGATAGGATTCAAACCAATTTTTAACGGTACCCCTGATGCATATTGCTTAAAGTTTCCCTAGTAATATTACATTGTTCACAGTATTGAAGGCTTTGGCTAAATCTAGATTAATTCCAACAACCTGTTTATTTGACTCAAAATTTCTTACTATTTCTGTGCAATATGGCTGTTTCTGTACTGTGCCATGTTGACTGTTATTTATTAGTTTATGTTTTTCTAGATATTTTGTAACCCTGATTTTCATAAATTCCTCAAGTATTTTGGAGAAGTATGGGAGGAGAGATATAGGTTGGTAATTTTCTATTTTATGTCTGTCACCATTTTTGTATAGAGGTATCACTTCAGAGATTTTTAGTTTATCCGGAAATATCTCTTCACTAAGGGACAAGTTTGCTATGTGCACTATAGGTTTGACAACACATGGAGCAATTTTCTTAATTATTGATACAGGTACATCATCCAAACCAGCGGACAATTTGGATTTCAAGCATTTAATGACTTTTAGAACTTAATGCTAGTCTGATGGAATTGCCATCATGCTGGTATTTACCATTGGAGACATCACTGTTAATTGTTGCTTAAAGTAAGGGGAATACTAACAAAATAATTGTTTACATTATTTGCCATGGCATTTTTTCTATGGGGATATTTTCATTATTTTAAGATGGATTTCCTGTTCTTTAGTTTGACCCAATTTTTTTTCTTTTTTCTTTTTTACCACATCATTCTGGACTTGTTACTAGCCTGCCTTACTAATCTATCATTACTTTATAATTTTGCTTTTGATATTACTTTGCGGTAAGTCTGTTTGTATGTTCTCACATACTCAATAAACTGCTGATCATGACATGTTTTTAACTTTAAACTTAGTAATTTCGTGGTTTCACTTGACGTTTTAATTCTGGGTGTACTCCAGGTCCCTTTGGATCCAGATGATCTGTAACTCAAAAGCGTTTTTGGGAAGCACATTTCAAAGTATGCCATAAAAGTGGAAGCAAATGTATTGTAAGCATCATTTGTGTTTGTTTGTGCCAAGACCTCTGGCCAAACTGCATTTTTAACATTATTTTTGAACTGATTACAATTTTCAGTAGAGAAAAATCGTTTGTACTCCTTTTTATTTTCCCCTCCTTTGGAGTTGCAGTGAGATTAAAGGTTAGTGATTTATGATCTGATAATCCTATATTCACATTTGTAACTTCAACTTCATGTGTGACCATATTTGAGAAGATGTTATTTATTAGGCTTTCACTGGAATCTGTTGTTCTAGTGGGAGCTGATACGTGGGGAAACAAGTTGAAGCTTTTAGTAGTCTAAAAACTTGTATTTTACTGAACTCTGGACCAATAGATTAATATTAAAGTCACCACAAAGAATTATGGCAGAGTTCTCATTTGAGAAAAATGTCGAGCATTTCTTCCAAATTCTTAAGAGAGACCAGTATCTCCAGATGGTGATCTGCAAATTGCTGCAACAATTACTTTCTTTTCTATGATTAATGGTTTAGCCTCATATCTTAACTTAAATTTAAGCTTGGGATTTAGATAAATGCATACACCACCACCTTTGACATTTTGCCTATAGTACTGACTGGCAAGTTTATAATATGTGTGACCAAAAGGACTTAAACTATATCTGTACATTGTATAAGGCTCAGTCACAACTTCTGTGCATGTCTATGACAGGTTGTGTGGGCAGCCTATCAAGTTAGGCTGTGGTCTCCTGATCTCACATTTTGTGCTCGCTTACTCAGTTGTGCAGGACTCTGACACTTGTCTCACTCCTCTGTCAACACAGCTTCCCTTTCATGTTGTTTGTCTCCTAACACTTTAGTCAGGTGTCATGTGGTGTAACTATTTAATACAATGATCTATTATATTCTGTACCTTATCTTCTATACTTCTTCTCAAACTCTGTTTACTTTAAAATTCAAAATTGATGCCTTTGATGCATCACATTTTTATAAATAACTTACTATGTCACTTTTGACTTAACAAATTATTTATCCCCTTCATCATCACACTCGTGAACTACACTAAAAGATCACCTTCATTCAGTATAAAAGAGACACTCACAATAATTTTGAAGGTTCCTCTTCTGTGTCTCACAACATACATCAGTTGTTGAAACAACTCCTTTGGCAGCCTATTGCTTTATAGGACCGTGTGGTGACCCCACAGAATACTTATTTTCACACATGTAGTTTGGCACCCAAAGCTGCTGCGATAGCTGTACAGTGCTGAAGGTGCATATTGTCCCCTGATGTAAGTCACCACACACAAAATAGAAATCACACTAATGAACAATATCTGTCCGTTTATGTTTGACATGTTGTTTTCTATTGCTCTTTTCATAATGTGTACACAACACTTCTTTCAAAATGGCATTCATTGATAAGAAGTCATTGATATGTGCGTCTCTCCTCTGGAGTGGTACATACAAGCACAGTCTGTGAACATGGTGCCCAGTGAACACAGTCCAAAGTTTTTTAAATTTTTTTTTCTATATGCCATGAATGTGGATTTCTTTTCATAACTATGGCTTCTGAGATTGGTTATAGCCTCAGTACATCATTGTCCATGATAAAATACGCAAATTTACCCTCAATTGCAGCCATAATTTAAGAGCATGTCACTAAAGTGAACATAAAGTACTTGAAAGATGTTTTCCTCTCTGTGTGTACAATAGTATCCAGTGCAGAACAGCGGCGGCTACGGTCACCAGAGGCTGGACCCAGTACTGCAGGTGCAGCGAAGTCACCTGGTGAGTAAGAGTAAGAGCCCACTGTGGCAGGCTTACATTCCTGCTCTGTACACTAGAGAATCAAATGTATCTGGACACCTATTAGTGGACATTAAGATTTTGTGTTCTCCTTTATGAGGACTTGAACTCTTCTGGGGACACTTTGACATTTCGAAATCTCTGTGGGTGGATGCCAGCCCATTCTTCCTTGATAGCTGATACCAGACAAGGTAGAAATATTGGACACAGGGTATGGAGTGAAAATGCCATTTATAACTAATCCCTAAGACGATCCATTGCTTTCAGGTTGGAACATCGGCAGGCAAGCCTTCTTCAGGAATGCCACTGGTTATAAGCCTTTGCCTAACAATGCTGATCCATGAGAGGTACAAGTGTTGGGCTGATCAAATTGGTCGTTGTCTGTGAACTGTTCCTCTGCTGTGTATAGTACACAATACTGTCAAATATGTACTTAACCTTCTGCATTTATCATATCCTGAAGTACAATAAGGGGAGAACAAGTTAAAGAGGAGAAATTGCACATTGTTACACTGCCTGCTCTGCACTGCATTGTTGGCAGTGGAGTTAATATCGGATAATGTTCACTGAGTAGTAACTCTATCCAAATTCTTCCGTCAGACACCCACAGAGTATAGCACTGTTTGTCACTCCAAATCTCGTTTCCACTCATCCACTCAACAGCAGTCATGGGTTTTTATGCTACAGTCAGTGTGACTTTATGTTGAACAGAAATGTTGTTTCCAGAAGCTGCTCAGCCACTGTAACCAGTTTTTCTAACTCCCTGTACACAGCCATTTCCTTAGCGCGCTCCTAGCTGCACTTCAAAACTGAAGAGTGACTGCAGCAGCTAACTGCAAGCTGGTTTTTACTATTTCCTACCACAATGATAGAAGCACTTGTCCATCAGCATACTGTGTGTGCCTGGACTTCATGTAGCATTGGTTGTTCCTTCACATTTTCACTTAACTGTCACATCGCTGACAGCTGACTTGGGCAAGTTTGGAAGGGCTGAAATGCATCCCTGTGTTAATTATTCAGGTGTAATGCAAAGAAAAGTCCATGTTCAGTGTACTCAGATCGCTGACTGATGAATTCTGCTTACAAAACAGTATTACCTGCCACTTCTTATACTATACATGATGGCAGTATCTGTTCCCGTAAGAACAATTACCCTGGATGACCATGCAGCTTTGCTGGAAATGAAATGATAATTAAATGGATGGAGCGTCTGCCATGTGAGCGGAAGATCCCGGGTTCGAGTCCCGGTCGGGGCACACATTTTCAACATTTCCCCAATGAAGTACATCACCGCCTGTTTGCAGCTTGGGTGTCCATTTAATTATCATTTCACTTCCTATAATAGTAGCTCCACCTCTCATTGAATTAAAATGCTCAGTTGCCCATTACATAAGGGTGCCCAGATATTTTGATTGGATAGTGGTTTTATAGTTCTTATGTATGTGATTTCTGCAACCCCTTAGTCAGTCCACCATACACAATTGAATTAGAATCCAGAAATCACAATATATTTTATTATATTTATGTTTTTGAATATTGAGGACTTTGATTTGGGGCGAGTATTTACTGACTTACAGAAATACAAAGTTTACCTATATAGCTGTGGAAATATGTGTGCTGAGAATTACAGGGAGGGAAAAGGAAACAGAAAAATGGACAGGGAACAGGCAGGAGTAGGAGACGTAGTGGGGAGGTAGTGGAGATGAGTGACAAATGTAGTGATGGAGTGAGTGACAGATAGGATAAGACAATTACATGCTCCTATCCTAGAGAGGTGAGTGGGGGGAACATTGAGGTGACAGTCTGGTGAGAGGCATTGAGTGGATATCAGGCTACATGGACTACAAGCTGCAATGCCTGTAGCTTGAGACCAGAATACCAGGAGAAGCCAGGGAAGAGGCTTAATCAAACAGTGGGACTCCAATGAATGAATGAATGATGTGAGTAGAAGAAACTGAGGATGATTTGTATTTCAAAACTGAACATTTTTGTACAACCTATTAGGGTAGTAACTTAAATGGAAATATTGGGGTGTGAATCTATTTTACAAATGGTCATAGC
The DNA here is from genome assembly GCF_021461385.2 of Schistocerca piceifrons. Taxonomy (NCBI): domain Eukaryota; kingdom Metazoa; phylum Arthropoda; class Insecta; order Orthoptera; family Acrididae; genus Schistocerca; species Schistocerca piceifrons. Next base: position 45,394,813 of record NC_060140.1, on the reverse strand, counting down.
TGATGCGTTCAGCACTACCATAAATAATTTGATACTAACATTTTCAGGGGCTCCCTTAACCTTTCTGTGGTCAATCAGACATAAAGGTCCTGCCAAAATGTTTGTTTCAGAATCTGCACAACCATAGGAATGTCCCATTTCATTGTGTACTGTGATCTGTTGTTCAGTTTATGTACAATTAGAACCCAGAAGCTGACAGGTGATGCTAGAATGTGTTTTTTTCTTTGTTGGTACAGAAGTGAGTACAGTATGTTTTGTAGAAGGAGCTTCCTATCTTTGCCTTAATTGTGGATGGCAAAGACAGTGTAGATATTATTTATCTTTGTTACATTATTTTCTAGGTATATAATATTTGACATATATTTTCACTGATAACTCATTCTTGAAGAAACGTGATGTCTGTGCCTTGTAACTAAAATTAATGCATGTCTTTATTAATGAAAATCATATCAAAATCATGACTGTAGTTGGAAATCTACCACCACAAATGTACAGATACTGTTCTTTTGATGTACTGTTTTTCTTCTTTCTCATGAGATAGTGTACTGGAGACATTTGTTTTCTTTTCCTTATTTTGTCTTGAATGTCTCAGTAGTTTCTTGGAATTAATTGTTTACAATTATTTATGGAGCTGTCTTTTGAATTATGGATAGGGTGGTTATGAAGAATCCAGTCAGCAGAAATAAGGTTTCTATGATCTACTTTATAACATATGAAAGCTGATCACCTCTGAAATGAAGGTGCTGGGAGTGTATAGTAGAGTGAAAACAACTGAAGCATGTGGGATGAATGTGTCAATGCTTTTGGAGAGAATGGCTGATAATACAGTATCACTTCCTGTTCACTAGATTTGTCTCTGGTGCCAGTACCTTTGTTCATAAAATACACTCCTGGAAATTGAAATAACAACACCGTGAATTCATTATCCCAGGAAGGGGATACTTTGACACATTCCTGGGGTCAGATACATCACATGATCACACTGACAGAACCACAGGCACATAGACACTGGCAAAAGGGCATGCACAATGTCGGCACTAGTACAGTGTATATCCACCTTTCGCAGCAATGCAGGCTGCTATTCTCCCATGGAGACATTTGTAGAGATGCTGGATGTAGTCCTGTGGAATGGCTTGCCATGCCATTTCCACCTGGCACCTCAGTTGGACCCGCATTTGTGCTGGATGTGCAGCCCGCGTGAGACGACGCTTCATCCAGTCCCAAACATGCTCAATGGGGGACAGATACGGAGATCTTGCTGGCCAAGGTAGTTGACTTACACCTTCTAGAGCACGTTGGGTGGCACGGGATACATGCGGACGTGCATTGTCCTGTTGGAACAGCAAGTTCCCTTGCCGGTCTAGGAATGGTAGAACGATGGGTTCGATGACGGTTTGAATGTACCGTGCACTATTCAGTGTCCCCTCGACGATCACCAGTCGTGTACGGCCAGTGTAGGAGATTGCACCCCACACCGTGATGCCGGGTGTTGGCCCTGTGTGCCTCGGTCATATGCAGTCCTGATTGTGCCACTCACCTGCACGGTGCCAAACACGCATACGACCATCATTGGCACCAAGGCAGAAGCGACTCTCATCGCTGAAGACGACACGTCTCCATTCGTCCCTCCATTCACGCCTGCCGCGACACCACTGGAGGCGGGCTGCACGATGTTGGGGCATGAGCGGAAGACGGCCTAACGGTGTGCGGGACAGTAGCCCAGCTTCATGGAGACGGTTGCGAATGGCCCTCTCTGATACCCCAGGAGCAACAGTGTCCCTAATTTGCTGGGAAGTGGCGGTGCGGTCCCCTACGGCACTGCATAGGATCCTACGGTCTTGGCGTGCATCCGTGCGTCGCTGCGGTCCGGTCCCAGGTCGACGGGCACGTGCATCTTCCGCCGACCACTGGCGATAACATCAATGTACTGTGGAGACCTCACGCCCCTCGGGTTGAGCAATTCGGCGGTACGTCCACCCGGCCTCCCGCGTGCCCACTATACGCCCTCGCTCAAAGTCGGTCAACTGCACATACGGTTCACGTCCACGCTGTCGCGGCATGCTACCAGTGTTAAAGACTGCGATGGAGCTCCGTATGCCATGGCAAACTGGCTGACACTGACGGCGGCGGTGCACAAATGCTGCGCAGCTAGCGACATTCGACGGCCAACACCGCGGTTCCTGGAGTGTCCGCTGTGCCGTGCGTGTGATCATTGCTTGTACAGCCCTCTCGCAGTGTCCGGAGCAAGTATGGTGGGTCTGACACACTGGTGTCAATGTGTTCTTTTTTCCATTTCCAGGAGTGTATTTCCCATCAAGACTTTCACTACAGTTTGATCCCAGACCAATCTGTTCGTCTTTCTGCCTCACCTCTCCACAGGGAGTCCAGCAGGGAGCTGCCTTGCCCCATCTGCCACCCACACTCGTGGTCATATGTCCCACCTAATGTGGATGATCCATGCACAAGGAGAGTGATGTGCTCAGGTAGCCATGAACATTAGAACATCATTGCAACACAGAAGGCACATGATAATGTTGGGCACGTGAAACAGCTTCCTAGTGCAAGCAACATAAAAATACTCCTGATATGCTGTAAGGTTGTCACTAATATGAGCTAAGCTGAGCACTGCAAGCTGCACTGATGATGTCCTAGATTCCAATGTTGCTGTGCTCAGAGGAAAAGTTTTGACTGTAACAGCAGCCAAAAGTATGAACTGTCATCCCCATGGAGGAGATGGCAGTGTCATCCATGAGGCACACACCTGGAAGAAAAATACAGAAATTGGGCCAAGACATCAGTAAGGAGGGATGATGATGTGGAATGGTGCAGGCAGAAAGATACCAGGATGAAAGAAAGAAGTGGCCCAAGGCATTTGAACATGGAGCAAAACCATTCAAACACTATGCAGAAGCACTTGAACACAGAGATGAAGGCTACCTAATGGATCACAAGACACTGGTAAAAATCTTCCAGAGACAAAAAGTTAATTATAAAAGCACAAGAAGAGAGATGTTCCTGAGTGGGCAAGAGGAAGAGTGTTCCATTGCAGCACAGATGGTACATGCCAACATGAAGCAAATGAAACAACTTTCTGATGAAGGCAAGGAAGAGAATGCCCTGATGCATGAAAAGATTGCCACTAATATGAAAACTATTCTTGAAGCTTCCTGTTGAGCACTCTGTCTGTAACAACTGACAAACACTGCTGTAGGTTGCACTGGCAATGCCAATATTGTTGGCTGCATTCTTATTAATATAGTCATGCATTCCAAAGTAGATAGTTGATGTCGAGTCTGGAACTTGGGTTGGCTGGTGAGCCACTGTACATTCCCCTACAAAGGCTATGTAGCGGAGAAATACTGTTAAGTTGTCCAGTGTCGCATGGCTCCAGGGTGGAAACCGTGCAGTGGCTGTCATTGGCATGATCCGCTGCACTGAGTGTGAGTTTCAGTTTCAAGCCTGTTAAGATGCCAGCAACTGACATACCTCTGTTGTGTGGCATAAGGCATGATTGTAAAGCACCAGCCAGATGCTACACAACCCACTTCCACCTCATTCCTATTATGTCTCCTAATCCATCCTGTTCCCATACGCATCAGATTTTCTTTCTGTCTCACCTCTAAAAAAATTCCACCTGAGAAATAATCTGCCTCACCTGCCACTCATTCTCCTCACTACTTGTACCCATCTGTAAGTAAAGAAAGGAGTGTTACATTGAATGTGTTTGATGTGGCATTATTACTGCACAAACAGCAAAAATGTGGTAAGTGATAAACATTTTTGCTATTACTCTCTGTGGGGTATCTGTGAGAGAAATTCATGATAATTTAAAATTATTGGTGAAGTTTTCTGCAAAACACTAAGTGCTCTCATTGCCAAATACTGGATGAATATAATGTCGGTACATGAATGCAATTAGTGAAGGTGCATAAACAAGCTTACACACAGTTCCTAAATGTTAAACGTGACACTGTGTTAACTGTGTAACATAAGATTGTATGTTTTATTAAGCAGATTTTAAAATTTGATCAATAATTATGTGAAATGATGACAATAAACATTTATTTGTCCCTGCCAGTCTTCAGATAGCAAGCGTGCAACCGGAATAAAGTTCTGGCTTTCTGGAACTCGGTAATATTGATGGTTGTTTATAATTGAGTAGATTAGATGCTCAATTATACACTGATGCATACTTTTTCTAAAAGATAGAAACAATTGATTCTGTTCTTTATCAGGTCATGTTGAAACACACTTAGTATATCACTAGTTTGTTTTAATTGTGCAGATAAAGTATTTTTTATATTAACACGCAAATTCTTTTTTTGTCAATCAGGCCCTGCTGAGGAGGAAGGCACACGTCCCATCGCTCAGGTGAGTGAAAGTAGTGGATGCACGTATGAGACTGGCAGAACAAGTGTGATTTTCACCAGTAGCATATAAAGTTTGGTTCTGTGGCATGTAATGAACCCCACACTGCTTCCTGTCCTCCTCCCAGGGTGAGGACATATTTCATCAGCTCAGGGCTTGAACCGTTAAAATACTTCCTCCTATTGTGAGCTACTCTGCACACTACCAACTTGCTTAATCAAATAAACTCCTTTATTAATATCCTATTCATCTCCATTTCAGTCTCATTGCATCTCCCATGGCAGTCTGTTTCCTGACATCACAAACTTTGCAACTTCTTTAGCACTGTTAACTGAAATGCTATCTCAAGTCTAAATTACCTGCTAAATGAACCAAAAAATATCTCAAAGACCACTCATATACTGGCTCTTAATTTAAAACAAGTAACTCTCTTTAATTATTAATGTCAAGTCATGTGTCATTGGTTAGTGTACAGAATCTTACTGACAGCTCGACTTCATCTTCGTTCTCCTGATGTAATGGCAGTTGTCATGATGCTGACAGTTCTAGGGGGAAGGCACATTGCTGAACAAGAATGAGACAGCAAGGAATAAACCCATGGACTGGTTGTTTGTGTTGCCATCATCATTTGTGAAAGTGGCATGGCTGGACCATGTAAAATTTGGGGATTCGTGTGGATGCTGATAACCACGCCATTGAGTGCCCCCTAACCAGGTATCATCATCATCATGATAGAATAAAACACTGAATTCATCATGAACTGTGAAGAACGATAAACTAATTATCGTTATCCTACCCTGCAGATATGCTGCATCAATCTCCACTAGATTTTGTGTGTTGTGGTTGGCAGGTGTTACTAGAGGAGGCCAAAATGCATGTGTTTTAACTCACGCAGGCTGGCTTGAGGTCTGGAACAGGACAAGGAAATTAGAATTTAGAAAAACTGACTTAGCTGGTGGAACACTTAACTTTAATCCATTAATGATGAACGTCTGTCTTGATGTTACATGATTCACAATATCAATAGTAACTGATATGGGTGCCTTGCTAGGTCGTAGCAAATGAAGTAGCTGAAGGCTACGCTAAACTATCGTCTCGGCAAATGAGAGCGTATTTTGTCAGTGAACCATCACTACAAAGACGGTTGTACAGTTGGGGCGAGTGCTAGGAAGTCTCTCTAGACCTGCCGTGTGGTGGCGCTCGGTCTGCAATCACTGATAGTGGCGACACGTGGGTCCGACGTATACTACCGGACCGCGGCCGATTTAAAGGCTACCACCTAGCAAGTGTGGTGTCTGGCGGTGACACCACATTATGCACAACAGAGAAGGGTATAAAAGTTTAAAGCCATCATTTGAATTAAAAAAAAAAAAAAAAAAATCACTTTGTGGTGGCGACCATTGTTCATCGGTACTATAGACATTGTGAAATGTACACCTTTACTAAAGCGATGTGTTACACCATAGTTGATACTCATTAAACATGACAATAAATATTCCTTAAAATCGACACTTACCACTTACTGTTGTCTAAAATGCTTACTGATTGCAGTTGGGAACTGAGATTTCTCCATTTTTGAGCAAATATCACAAACACAAATGACAGGTACTCGGAATCGCAAACACGTTTCAAAATACCTTTCTAGAATTATATCAGACTCATTCTCCTCCATACATTCATGACCTGTCAAACTTCCTAAACTCTTCTGAAAATACTTTCCTGCTTGTGATATAACTACCAAGTGAACTACTTTGAGAGGTATACTTGTCATAGTGTTTGTTATGTTTGACAGATGTTGATTAGTAATTCAATAAAACTACCTTAGTGTACTTGAGCACGTGCATCACAAATTGTGCAGTGTGATTTCAAAGTAACTGTTTAGTTGCTTTTGTTGTTAGGGATTTGCTTTCAGTAACATTAATATAGGTCTCTGGTACATTAAACCGAATTGAATGATCATTCTTGTGATCTTTCAGATCTTGCATTGACTTACTTCCAGCTCCCATGACCATGGCAAATAGTCCTTTATCCAGTAAGTGGTTTCTTTTTCATACATCTTGTTGTGTAGGACCAATATGTGGCACAAATCTTAAAGGTCAGGAATGTGTCAGATAAAATAAAATGATTAAGAAACCAAAAAAGAGGAGCCATAAGTTTATGTAAATGCAGTCAAGAATGTAACACAGGAATGGCCGCTGAGGTGCCACCTCTCCATCTCTTTCCTCTTCCTCTTTCCTAATCATGACATTATTCCAATGGAATATTAGTGGCCTTCAATCCAAAAAGATGACTTGCGGCTGCTCTTGGAATCACAGCCTCTGCTAGTTCTCTGCCTGCAGGAAACAAAATTGCATCCTCCATACTGATTTGAGCTTTTGTATTTCTTCCCAGTCTGCTTTGACTCCCTCTCTCCAAAGATGGCATTCCATATCGTAGAAGGAGAGAGGGGAGTCATGCTGCTCATATGGAAGGACGTTCAAAGTCAACATTTCTCCCTGACTACCCAGCTTGAAGCTATTCCTGTCCGCGTTTTACTTCCTCTCCTGAACTTTTCCATATGTACTGTTTACATCCCTCAGTCATTCGGTGTCATGGACACTCTTCATCCAGCTTACTGGCCAACTCCCTCACCCCTTTCTGCTGCTCGTTGACTGTAATGCAAACCATTCCCTTTGGAAATCTCCCAGAACCTGACAGAGAGGTGCCCTCTAGGCTCAACTTCTCTGTCACCTTAACCTCATTTGCCTTATCGTGGGAGTACCCCTCTTCCTTTTGTACTACATGCACTCCTACCCATATCTGGAAATCTCCTGCACTGCCCAATTTGCCCATCATCTCATCACTGTCTCTAGTACGTACTCGAGCAACCATTTACCATTTGCTATCCATTTTCTGACTCCTACCCCACATATATGCACACCCAAATGGCAACTTTCTAGGGATGACTCGAGATTTACTGTTCCCTGGCACCCTTTGAGTAACATAATTTCTCCAGTTGTGATGGCCAGGTAGAATATCTTAGAAATGCCATCATTACCACCACACAATATTCCATTCTCGCCCTTCATCTTTACTGTGCCATGTCCCAGTGCCTTGATTGACTGAGCTGTGTTGTGACTCAACTCACATGCAGAGATGTGTTCTCCATGTTTTTAACCATCATTCTATGACGGCAAACTGCATTCATTATGAACAGTTGCATGCAAAGTGTCGTTGCACCCTTCAGGATAGCAAAAATCTAGCTAGATTTCCTTAACTACTTCTTCTAACAGTTCCACTACCTCATCTGTTGTATGGGCCCTGCAGGACCAAGATCCATTGGGCTGCTATTCTGCGGAGATTTCAAGCTCCACCCACTATCATTCTGCCTTCCTCCACCAGAAACAAGTGGAGGAGGCTTGGGTAGTACCCTTATTTTGGCAGATTAGCGAGTGCTACAAGCTGCCTTTAGTATGAGGGGGCGAGACTTTGCTCTCACTTCCTATCGATCCTCCAACACAGTCCTGGACGATGTTTGCATTCAGATGTTGCTAAACCTTTCTTTTGTGGGCAAGCACTTGCTCTTTCTTATGTACAACTGCATCTGGGCAGAGGGCGCCGTTTGCCAGATGCCAGCATAAAGACACTGTCATTCCCATACCCATACCCAAGCCCAGTAAGGAAAAATACCTTCCTTCTAGTTACTGCCCCATTTCTCCCACAAGCTGTGTTTGCAAACTGATGAAACATGTAATTCATGCCTGGCTGGTATAGTGACAAGAGTGTGGCAATTCACTGACCACTGTACTGTGCGGATTTTGATCAGGCCGTCCTGCAGCTGACCATCTCATCACTTTGTCAACGTGTGTCGCAAATGGTTTTCTGTGGATATATCAGACACCGCCAGTGTTTTTAAATTTGCAGAAAGCCTGAAACACCTTCTGAAGGATGGGTATTCTTGATCTCTCTACATGTGGCACTTCTGAGGCCACATGCCCCATGTCCTTCAGGTATTTTTAAAGTATTGATTTTTCAAGGAATGTTGGTACTGCCTTGTCAGACACCTTTACCAGGAAGTTGGTGTGCCTCAGGGTACTGTTTTGAGTGTGACCCTCTTTGCTATTGCCTTTAACCTTATTATGTCCGGTCTCCTGCAGGTCATCTCCAGCAGTCTACTGTTGCCCACCCCTACCCTGTTACCCTCCCACACCCTGTCCCAGCCTCCTCCTTACCCCCACATGATTGCCTGTCTCATCATGTGCAACTGCTTGCAGCCTGGCTTCAGCTGCCAGAGAGTGTGATCACGTGTGTGAGAGTTGCATTTGCGTGAGTATGTGAGTGTATGTTATCTATATATAACAGAGGCCTTGTTCACTGAGAGCTCACTTTCTTACAGTTTTTTTTTGTGTCATGCCTCTGTGCTTTCCATGGTATTGTTAAATTCATTTCTGAAGAATTGTGATGGCTGGAGGCATTGAGGTGCTGAGGTAGGGGTCAGTGTACACTCATCAGCAAACAAACAATTGTGTCTTATTAGACAAAAGCCAGGAAAGATCAGACCATTTGGCAATAGTGCCGTAAAAACCAGACCAGGGATTGATCTTGGGGAGATGAGTGTCATTGGTGTGGTAAACGTGAGGTGTCTGATACTCAGTATTCATGTATGCCCCATATGCTAGTGATCGCTTACTTAACTGCATAGGTTATGGACCTGACTCTCAGAAGGTTCAAATCACTGACATAAGCACACTCTTAGCCTTAGTATATTTATTGGCATTCAGATTCTAAGTGCTCACTGTCTACCATTCAAGCAACTAAGAATGGAAGACCAGTTTTACAAACAAGTTTTTTGTATTCCACTGCCACTCATATTCTTCATTTTGCAGCTTGAAAATATATCTCTGCATGTTTTGGAATGAAGGTTAAGGCCTCAAAATTACCTGCTCTTCCCAAATCCATTCTCCATGGTGAAATGAGAGAAGCATTGCATGGTAACTTGAAGGTGCAGAGTTCAAAGTTACACATTTCCATTGTTTAATTGTTTTTGCAAGTTCACTAGAAAGAGAGACAGATTTTTTTGACATTTATGCAAATAATGGAATTGTGTGTCTGAGTAATGAAATAGCTGCTCTTGTTGTGTATGGGCTTCACTCTGTTTCAGATACATTTATTAAACTACCTGTAGCTAAAGTCATGAAAGTTATAATGTTTTATGATAGAGAAAATAACCAACAACAAAAGCAACATTTGAAGAGCTCTTCTTAAAAAACAGAATGAAACATGATACCTTTAACAGTTCATGATAAGAAATATTACACACTACTACAACCACACTTAATACTTACCATCCTTAAATGTTTAAAGCAGTGGTTAAAATTTCCCAGAGTACTTTGACAAAGTGTGAACAAATAATGATGTACTTTTGCACCTACATACAGCCATTAAAGCTCTAATGAATGGGCAGGCAGCATTATCAAATTAGTTATCAACATTACTGGGTCAGCTACTTGTCTGAGAATGTTAACTATAATCTATTAGATCTATTATGAACTACTAGAAAGAAGAATGCCAACAATTAAAAGCTTCCAGATACATTTGAACTTGGATGCTGGCATCTTAAGTACTCACTTATGTGCCTTTACTGATGTAGATGTAGAATGGGTGCCAAGTTTGATATAGCTATTTGAACACAAACCAGACCTCACGGCAAAGAATAGAAACAGTAAAACTAATGATTCACAGTATCATCCAGTTGCAGGCCTAGGTAAGCAAAGTGTTGCAACAAAACATTTGATCATATTCCATCAGATCTCATCTGTCACATGTGCCAAACTATAACTTCATTTTCCATTACAGTGCTTGTATATAGTCCAGCACAATATCAACATTGTGAAGTGCACTTCCACAAACATTTCTACAGCATAAAGAGATCAAATTTCTTCACGGGGTTTACAATACTATTCAGGTTTTCATCACACAATGTTTGTCTTATATGGGAGTCCTAGTGTACTGCATATCGTGCTCGAAAAAGGGAATGGGGAGAAGGGGAAGATAAGGAAGATTATGGCGAGGTGAGTTGCAGTCTTGGGTTAGACCATCATAGCAGCAATAGTTGCGGGCACAGATCAGCGCAATTTCCCTAAATCGCTCCAGGCAAATGACGAGATGGTTCCTATGAAAGGGCACGGCCGACTTCCTTCCCCATCCTTCCCTAAAGTGATGAGACCAATGACCTCGCAGTTTGGTCTCTTCCCTCAAAACAGCCCAGCCAGCACAGATCAGTGGAAGATGCCATGGAAGGTCTTAGAACATCACTGAGACCCTAATTACAAGTAACAGACATAAGAAATAAATGAATACACCTTTGGTTGTTGTTACCCATGCCCTGGCTCCAACTCAAACCATTAATGTTTGCTTGACTGTGATATTCCTGTGGTGCTGCTTGTGAGTGGATGACTGTAACTGAGGTATTGTCAGAGGTGTTAGTCATCAGAAATGGCATATTAGTCCAATGCTGATTTCTCTCTTGTCATGCTGATAAATGGCAAAAATGTTTAAGGAAATTTTGTTCAAATATGTGGCCTGTCCTCTGTGTAAGCTGTGCAAGGTTAAGCAAACGTCTGCAGTATGCAGATGATTTGGCTTTCCATCCATGCTTGTCACATATCTGGCAGAGTCGTGAATTTCTATGTATCCTGTGTTGACATGACAAATATTAAGGGGTAGTAACGTGCATTTTTAAAGCTATACAAATTCACCCCAAGGGTGACTATGGGAGTGGAAGTTGCCTGAGTATTGGGAACTTTGGATAAAATATCAACCTGTGTGATTGATGAATCTTTGGAATGTCAGAAGTCTACCCCTACTGTAAACAGAATTTTAAAGAATTTTGTTGAAGGAGGCACTATCAGCAGAATGCCTGGCTCAAGATACTGAGCACACAGCAGGATAACACATAGCTTGCCTGCAAGAGCCAACTAATCCCTCCCCTAGATACGAAGCAGTTGTAGTGAGTGACCAACTTCCCAGTTCCAATGATGCAGTTAGTTGAGGGCCAAGGAAAGCTGTATTGCACGCACAATGATCCACTATGAAACAGGAACTCAGTGAGGAAATGTTACACTGGCTGGGAGCCACAGAGCTACATCTGAATGCAATGTGGAAAAATGTATTTTTTCACAGATAAGTTGTCTTACCACGACCAAACAGTAGTTTAGCAGCCGCGAGGGTCCAGACATAATGGCAAATAAGTGGTGACAACAGGCAGTACTAGCCGTTCGTCGGTTCCCCCGCCGGGGGCGTCGGTTCCCCCGCCGGGGGCGTCGGTTCCCCCGCCGGGGGCGTCGGTTCCCCCGCCGGGGGCGTCGGTTCCCCCGCCGGGGGCGTCGGTTCCCCCGCCGGGGGCGTCGGTTCCCCCGCCGGGGGCGTCGGTTCCCCCGCCGGGGGCGTCGGTTCCCCCGCCGGGGGCGTCGGTTCCCCCGCCGGGGGCGTCGGTTCCCCCGCCGGGGGCGTCGGTTCCCCCGCCGGGGGCGTCGGTTCCCCCGCCGGGGGCGTCGGTTCCCCCGCCGGGGGCGTCGGTTCCCCCGCCGGGGGCGTCGGTTCCCCCGCCGGGGGCGTCGGTTCCCCCGCCGGGGGCGTCGGTTCCCCCGCCGGGGGCGTCGGTTCCCCCGCCGGGGGCGTCGGTTCCCCCGCCGGGGGCGTCGGTTCCCCCGCCGGGGGCGTCGGTTCCCCCGCCGGGGGCGTCGGTTCCCCCGCCGGGGGCGTCGGTTCCCCCGCCGGGGGCGTCGGTTCCCCCGCCGGGGGCGTCGGTTCCCCCGCCGGGGGCGTCGGTTCCCCCGCCGGGGGCGTCGGTTCCCCCGCCGGGGGCGTCGGTTCCCCCGCCGGGGGCGTCGGTTCCCCCGCCGGGGGCGTCGGTTCCCCCGCCGGGGGCGTCGGTTCCCCCGCCGGGGGCGTCGGTTCCCCCGCCGGGGGCGTCGGTTCCCTGTGAGAGGAGCAGGAATGCTTCCTCAGTAGCAGGCCGTATGTCCACATTTTGAAGAAAGTGGTGCTGCATTTAGTGTGAATGCTATATTGTGGAGGGGAATTCATGCTACAGGAGGAATATTCACTTGTGTACAGGCCTGCTCATTCAACTGCAACTGTCCAAGATAGACATTAATGTAATGGACTGGCTGTGAGAGACTGCTCGCTTGAACACAATGGAAATTATGTGTGTGTAAGTAGCACGAACACAGAGAACTGGCTGTGAAACACACCATTTATAGCTGATGCTCTTTTGGACTGCTTTTTTTGAAGCCTCGGTGGGGTTTTTTCTTCTGACAAATGGGTCCAATGCCTCACAGATTCAGTGTTAGGGTGCATGACTTTTCTGCTGTGCAGTGTTCTGCCAGTGAGAGCCAGCACAAAATCTCTTGGTAACGGAAAAATATCAAAGATGAGAGAAGGAAATTTGAGCTAGTTCTAGTTGGCATTATCCTTGTACCTGAAATAAATTTATTTTAATTTAATATTTTGAGTATTACATTCTCTTTACTTGCTATCTGCCAACATACATGAAATGAATAAATCAAGAGTGCCCCTTTTTAGCGCTATTTTTTGTTATGTCAAATTCATCTCTCTCCCACTCTATTGCCACCTGTCAGACTGGGCCAAAAATGTGCAAAATACATCTTCTCTCTCTCTCTCTCTCTCTCTCTCTCTCTCCCTCTCTCTCTCCCTCTCTCTCTCCCTCTCTCTCTCCCTCTCTCTCTCCCTCTCTCTCTCCCTCTCTCTCTCCCTCTCCCTCTCCCTCTCCCTCTCTCTCTCTCTCTCTCTCTCTCTCTCTCTCTCTCTCTCTCTCTCTCTCTCTCTCTCTCTCTCTCTCTCTCTCTCTCTCTCACACACACACACACACACACACACACACACACACACACACACACACACACACACACACACACAGGCAAATTACAAATTGGAAAGTCTCTCATGACAAAATAAGAAAACTGGGCAGTAGGATAATTTGTAGTTTCTAAATGGTGTTTATATATAGAAATTGGTCTGTATGCTGCATTTATTTGATGGAGTACATGTGTTTCCTCATGCTGTATGTAGAATAAGAAACAATATGACATTTAATTTCTGTTGGACAAAACGTGTTTATTTCTTGTCTGAATCCTGGGCTACAGCAATGAACTTTGTCCACACATTGTTCTTCCTTCATGTAATGGAGGAAAACTGCAACTGTGGACACTGCATCATGTAATTTCCCCATGCATCCTCCACAGCCTGACTAAACACAGCTTTGTTAGAGGCCATCTGATCTCGACTGTCGGTCATTTGTCCCAATCAGTGCTACCTAACAATAGCAAGACCGTGCACTCAATTTGCTTACTAAATCACAATCTGTCTCTCATCACTGCACCCTTCAGTAAGAGTGATAGATTTGGTGAGTGGGAAGTAACTATACTGCCACTCATCTCAGACATTTCATACTTGCAGAACTGCAGTGCGAAAGGAGGGAGGTAGGGTGGGTGGGAGGGAGGTAGGGGGGAAGTCAGTATGGAACTGATGTAGCAGAAAATCAGTTTGTAAAGTAAGCACCACTTGGTGTTAGGCTCATACTCACCCAGTTTATGGACTGCAGTTGTTCTTGTTGTTGTTATTGTCAGTCCGAATGGGGTTTGATGCAGTTCTCCACTCTGGTCTACCTTGTGCAAGCATTCTTGGCTCTCTGTAACCATTATTAAATTCATTATCATGTGTTTAAATCTGGTAGGAGGCATACAGTAATGATTGTAACACAGTACCACATGGTATGACTTCAGTGCAGTCACCACCAGCAACTTCTGTGCAAATGACTGGTCAGAGAATTCTGTACTGCCTTCACAGAGTGAATAAAAGTACTTGTTTCTCATGAGGTACTGCAGTGCTGGAAGTTAAGCCACATCCTGTTAGCAACTGACACAAGCTGAGTGGACCAAAATCCATTTAGTTCACTTTCAGAGGACTAATTCCAGACCACTGCTGTAGCCCCTCAATGAGCTATGGACATTTGTGGACATGTTTAGTCGGATGTTTTTACCTATTTTTCCACTTTTTGTTTCCATTTTAATTTCTTGTATTTCATTTGTTTTGACTGCCTTTGGGACCCTAGTTGTTGGGCTGCCCCAGTCCAATTATGCTCTTACTCAAGTCACTACTTGACAAAAAATTCTTATTTGCAGTTTCCTCTTTATTGGATGTGTTCACATTAGTCACATTGTGTTGCTGCTGACATAATATCAGCTTCCATCCCTGTTAGCCATGACCACAGAGATATGCATGGCCAAAATACAAAGTTGCTTCAAAATTGTCCACAGCAACTGCTCTAACAGCTTCCCAACTAAATGTTCGAATATACCAAAATGGGATAATGATGCATTGCCTGTAGTTCTGTCAAACTGTGCTCTTACAGATTACTTTAAAGACTTCAGTTTTGAAATTTCCTTTCCCCTCCAAGTGATGTAGGACTTGCCTTATGCATGTCAAGGAATCCAAATTTACACTGCAGTTGGATTTTGTGTAAATGTTACATTAGTTTCTTGTAAAAGTTGTAACAGCAGTCCCTGACAGGAATGCCTGATGTTAAGTCATCAGTACTGAGTACCACACTTGTTGATGATAGTTTTGTTGGTTAAGCTGTGTATCCAAATTGGCATATAGTTCCTTTAGTTGCTGGATATAAAATTTTCCAATTGTTTAAACTCCCACACCTTTATGCTGGTTCTTCATGCTGACATTGTTGCTCTCTGCAGTGTTACTATGAACATGTGCTAGGCTGTTACAGTATTTGTGATTTATGATGCCATATATCATTGCTACCAATGTCACATAGTACACTTCAAGACACCTACACTATCTTCTTTGTAAATTATATATACTTTTCTGCATATCACCTTAACACTGTCCACAGTATGAAGTGGCTTCCACTAGTCATTCACTATGAAACACACAAGTCTCACTTGTTCTGTGTGTACAGGTACAAATCAGTGAGGCTGATACACTGATGCCAGTTGCCACTGATGCATTTTTACAGGAGAATGCCATCAATAGCGATTTGGATGCCTACAGTGCTATATTTCAATCACATTGCAGTCTGCTGTAGCAGTGTGAACAACAAGAGCTATTCAGTGTAGTTTGGGGGCTAACTTAGCATGTGCTAATCAACACAAAATACATAGAAAATAACTATCCAAACCCTAACCAACAATGTACCTTGAACAAACTGCTTGCATCTGTAAGAAGCTCCCTAACAGGGTAGTGTGACTCAAGTGAAATGAAAACTTATGTGCTGGCTACGCATGTTAAGTATCTGTGGGCATACCCTCGACACATTAAACCTCCTTACCTCTGGGGCAGCTATTAGCATGTTGGAATCCAAAATATGAACTTTGATGAAGAATTACTCTAACACAACAACACTCTGGAACAGGTTAGTACACTCCTAAATAGACAAAGCTCATAAAATCATAATGTATTGTTGAGGCCAGTGTCCTCCAGTTTTGTAGGTATGCAGTCATTACAGTACTTGCAGATGGTTTAAAGTGTTTCGATCAGGATTCTTGGTATTCATGTGGTCTTTATGGCTTCCTATCAACATCACACTACTAATACAAAAGAAAGTGAGTCACATAGTTGTAAGCTGCCACAACTCTGCTACACTACATGGCATGTCATTTGCGACGTGTGCTACGTGAACTGCTGTGGCTCAACACTTTGGGATCTGCTGGTTCTCAGTAACTTGAAATCCAATGGAGACACTATCAGAATTGTACATGACATAATTTCTCTATCTCCTAACTGTGACAGTCTGTAATTTTATAATGGTCTGTTATTCCTTTCCCCTTTCATGAGGGGTGTTCATTCCAGCAAACTAAGCTGTACCATTATTTCGGTCACTGGCAGTGTCCTTACACCAGCCTCCAAACACCAATGTTGCCTTGCTTTTTGTGGGCACCTTTGTCCTTCTCTGTGACAGTGGCTGTATATGGCAGCTGTAATGAATTCAGACAATTAAAATTAAAATATTTTGTGGTTCTTCACTTGGATCATTATGCAGTTTTCATCAATCTCACTTTTATAAAATTCCACATGTATGTACTTGCCACAGCAACTGATTCCTAATCTCCATCACTATTTTAATTTAGCAACTTCTTGACATTAAAATGAGCATGTGCAGTGAGAAGACAACCACTGCCACATATCAAGATGTTTGATTTACACTCAAATTCTGTTGATGTAAAGTTATTCACCTTCTTAATATTTTTGCAGATGCCGCAGAAGTTGAGGATGGAGGAGCTGTTGGCAGGTGAGATATTTGCTTTCTTCAGTAGCTTAATTACACATTAAAGTTACGACTTTAATATTTTATTATGTGGTACTTTATTTTTCATCTTTTTCTTTGACATTAATATTCCATTGGTGGTGTGCTAAATAATTTTTGTGAAACAGTTTTTAAAAACTCTATACTATAACTTAACACTGGATGTTAATTATGTCATACATAATTCATACTGAAAATTTGCGGTGTTATGGTAACTACGAAAGATTGGTTACAAATGTGCAGTTGCATTGAAAATGTGTACTGTGGTAGATTGTGAGGGAAATGTGGTCAAAGAGAAAAAAGACAAATTTTTAAGTACCAAATTGACATTTAGAAATTTGTCATTGTAATGTTAAGCAAACATTACAAATAGGCACACTACGATAAGTAGTAATGAATTTTGCCACCTGACTGATGTGTGAAATAGCCTGACCCATCTGGGTGCCACAGTTACTCTCAATCCCCCGCCTGCCAAGAGTGTTATTGACTACACGGTGACTACATGCTACTGAGTACAAGGTGGCTGACTTGTTGGTGGCTTCACAACTTGTGTTCT
Source organism: Schistocerca piceifrons (assembly GCF_021461385.2). NCBI lineage: Eukaryota > Metazoa > Arthropoda > Insecta > Orthoptera > Acrididae > Schistocerca > Schistocerca piceifrons. Next base: position 45,377,567 of record NC_060140.1, on the reverse strand, counting down.
GCATTCTCGAGACCCATCTCATACTCCTCTCGCCCCCTCTACTCCCATACCAGCTTCACTAATTTGAAAATTTTGGAGTTCCCCTTAACTTAAGTTTCACAATTCTTCCCTCAGTACTAGCCACCCCTACACTGCCCTTTCCCATGCCTAGCTCTGTACCTGTACCTGTACCTGTACCTGTACCTGTACCTGTACCTGTACCTGTACCTGTACCTCCTATGTTACAGCCTCTGCCACCCCATCCCCTCTATGACATTTGCATTAAATCTGTCCACCACAACTCCTCACGCAGTTGGCCTGCAGGTTTATGACAATTTATCTGGTTGGCAGAGAGACAGAACGCAACAATGTTATTCCAGGCTTAGCCTTTTACTGCTTATTTCCAGATTAACCCTTTAATGGCCAATCGAACGTCTTAGGCTGATGCATAACACTGTAGTGTTTCCTACAAGTTAAAAAAACTCAGACTATACATACTGGAGACTTAAATCATCATAAATAATATAATTTGTTTCGCTGTTCACTTCAGTCTGTTGGGATAACCTTCTGGATCCACAACTGTAGAAATCATGTGGTTTTGTACCAAAGAGCCATGTTCAAAGTGTATTTTCACCCCAAAGGAAGTATGTCAAGATCATTGAACAGAGAGCAGAGAAGATGAAATCTGAGGGTGCAAGATCAGATGAAAAGGGTGGGTGCAAAATGACTTCTCAACCCAGTTGTTCTATAGTGTTTGTTACCAGTCTTGCAGAATGCTGGTGACTGTTACTGTGGAATAGCACCACTTCACACAGTCTTCCTGGATGTTTTTCTGGGACTATATCTGCAAGATGTCTGTTGTTGACAATAAATACCAACAGGAAAGTTACACCTCATGCAAGCAACTCATAGTACACCACATGGTCACCTACATCTACATCTACATGATTACTCTGCAATTCACATTTAAGTCCTTGGCAAAGGGTTCATCCAACCACAATCATACTATCTCTCTACCATTCCACTCCTGAACAGCGCATGGCAAAAACGAACACCTAAATCTTTCTATTGGAGCTCTGATTTCTCTTATTTTATTTTGATGATCATTCCTACCTATGTAGATTGGTCTCAACAAAATATTTTCGCTTTCAGAAGAGAAAGTTGGTGATTGAAAATTCATAAATAGATCTCACCACAATGAAAAACGTCTTTGTTTTAATGACTTCCATCCCAACTCGCATATCATATCTGCTATACTCTCTCCCCTATTACGTGATAATACAAAACGAGCTGCCCTTTTTTGCACCCTTTTGATGTCCTCCATCAATCCCACCTGGTAAGGCTCCCACACCCCGCAGCAATATTCTAACACCGGACCTCTGCAAAATATCCATAACATTATCTTGTGTGGATGCTCAATGATTTATTGTTGAACCTTCTCCTTTGTATTCAAATGCTGCACAGTGACGGAATGGTCATACTTCATCACATTTTCTGGTTCTTGAGTGCAATGATGTGCATCATCGTGGATTAGTGCATCCAGATGATCTTCATCAAATGCTGAAGGTCTTTCTGAAAATGGAGGGTCAATAATGTCAAAACAATCATCCTTTAAATTAGAAAATCTTTCCTTGCCATGCTCTGTCCCATGGCATTATCCCCATACATGGTGAAAACGTTACCATTGAAACCACATATTCATAAACTCCACTGTTCTCATTTTGCCGACTTAGCCATTTTAAATTAAAATGTAGCAGTGCTTTGTGTCAACATAATATTCATAGAATGACAATTTACCTAAAAGAATGTGTCCACATTAAGTGAGAACAAGGTGATGTACTTCGTAAAAGTGGTGGAAAAGACAACTGTATCCTTTGATCCCTAGGCATATGAACTTGTCTTAGATCACATGTAATGCCCCCAACAACACAAAACACAATGATGGGAAAGGCTGACTTAAAGCATACATTGTGTGCTCACTCTTACATTATTGGTATCGGCTGCATAAGTAACAATAACACAGTGCACAGTGTTCACTTAAGACATCTCTCTGTTTTTGCTCCCAACATTTAATGTTCTAATGATGTACCAACATCATAATGCATTGATGGTGGGTGGTTTAAATAAAAAATATGTACAAATGAAATGAGCTTCGTGACAAGGCTGAAGATATATCGGTACATAGGACACTGCATAGAACTGTATGGAACATTGTAGATGTAACTGTAGATGTGCTCCAAGGAAGTGTGTGGGGCCCTTGATATTGATGTTTTATATTAATGACATCACAGACATTCTTCTTCTTTTTGTTTTTCTGTTTGGGGTATCTAATGACCACATACTAATTTCAATGCTTCCTCCTTTGTTCTTCTTCCAGGTTTCCTTCGTCTTCACTATCTATCCTTTTTTCTTCCTCAGACCATTCTGACCCTGTCTTCCTCTTCTTCTTCCTGCCTTGGAATGCTTCCATTTGCAACACTTTCTTCTTGAAATCCTATCATTCTGCTGGGTCTTTTTCTTGTATTTCTTTCCAAATCTTTCCTAACTACTTGAATCTGTCCTGTTGTTGACATCTTGTCCCAAAGATGCTTAACAATCTGTTTGGTTAACCTGTTGCTGTTCACTCTGTATAAATGTCCTAAAAATAATAGTCAGCTCTTCTGCAGCATTTCAATTGTTTTTCCTATGCTGCAATATACTTCATTACTTCTTAATATTCATACTCATGGATTTCCTAGCAGCCTGAGTATTTTTCAAATGATTCTTAATTCTAGGATTTGAAGTTTGTATAACTCATAATTCAACATTAAACATTCACTTGCATAGAGACATTCTGGTTTTACTACTGTGCTGTAGTGCTGTATTTTCAAATTTTTAGACACACACTTCTTGTTGTAAATGTTCATGTTTATATCATATGCTTTCTCCATTTTACATACTATTTTGTCTACAGCAAATATTTTTGAAGCCATTGCCTTGAATCTTTCCTCCCAAATATTTAAATTTATAAACCCTCTTTACCAGTTCATTACCTGTTACTAGGATTTCTGGGTCATTTTTTTATGTTTGCCCTAAAAAAATTTTTCTACAAAAACTTTTAAAGCTGCTTTGTTAGGTATTCCTTCTAAGAGGTTGATTTGTATTTCTGAATTTGTTATATTTTTATAAAGAATGGCATAATCATTTGCAAATACTAGACACTGAATTTCAGTATCTCTTTTTCCTGAAGTCTCCAGTCTCATTGTGATAGCTTATGTTCTTTGCCTTTTGTTTCAATTATCTTACTATTTCCTCTAAGATGCAGTTGAGGTGGCGTGGAAACATGTTGTCACCCTGCATTTCACGTGTTATTTTGAGTGCCTTAGGTGTTTCACACCATAACTTTATTTATGCTTCAGTGTGTGGGTGTTTCACGAATAAGGTTTGCTAGTTTAGTGTAATGCCAAGTTCTCGAGTCACTTTACCCACTGTTTACCTGTCAATCAAATGCTTTTCTAAAACCTGTAAATGTTAAAACTATGTCTTAAAATTCGTATGGACTAAAAGTTAAAATTCTGTTCTGAGCCAGATTTGATCTTTCTAAATCCACTCTGATATTCTCCCAAATGGCTGTCAAGTGTTACTTCTACCTTGTTTAGTAATATTGTTAAAAATATAACACAGCCCACTGGCAACAGATATATACCTGTGCAATTATTTAGGTAATGCCTATGACTTTTTTGTGCACAGGATGGATAGGAGCGACTTTCCAGTCTTCTGGAATCTTTTCAGTTTCCCATATTTCTTCAGACATAATCTGAAGGTTAGTTGTCATTACTGCTTGACACCAGTTATGGTTGAGATGATTTTATTTCTTCTCCACTGGCTTTGTTGTTTTTCAGGGTTTTTGTTTGTTTGTTTGTTTGTTTGTTTGCTGTAGGTGGTAGATCTGCCTCCATGTTTTCATCAAATATCTGGAAATTCTAGCTAACATTTCAGTTATCTACAGTTCAAGAATTGATCAAAGTACTTTCTTAGTAATTTACATGTGTGGTTATTGCTTAGACCTATTTTACCATTTTCGTCTCTGATGTAAATACATTGGAGCATGATAGCCCTTTTTGAATAAAACCATGACTGTATGTATGAGAGCATTTTTTCTGCTGTAGTACACAGTGATTCTTTTTTATCACTAATTATGATACTCGTGTCATCTGCAAATAGTAGAATTTTGGCTGGGCTGTCTGGAGCCTGTATGTCATTGATATAAACTAGAAATAACAATGGGCCCAGAATGCTGCCCTGAGAAACAACTATTTAAATTTGTTTTGGTTCAGATATGGGTTTAAAATTGTGAAGATTCTTGGATGACCTCAGCTCAACAACTTGTGACCTGTTTTGCAGATAGGATTCAAACCAATTTTTAACGGTACCCCTGATGCATATTGCTTCAAGTTTCCCTAGTAATATTACATTGTTCACAGTATTGAAGGCTTTGGCTAAATCTAGATTAATTCCAACAACCTGTATATTTGATTCAAAATTTCTTACTATTTCTGTGCAATATGGCTGTTTCTGTACTGTGCCATGTTGACTGTTATTTATTAGTTTATGTTTTTCTAGATATTTTGTAACCCTGATTTTCATAAATTCCTCAAGTATTTTGGAGAAGTATGGGAGGAGAGATATAGGTTGGTAATTTTCTATTTTATGTCTGTCACCCTTTTTGTGTAGAGGTATCACTATAGAGATTTTTAGTTTATCCGGAAATATCTCTTCACTAAGGGACAAGTTTGCTATGTGCACTATAGGTTCGACAACACGTGGAGCAATTTTTTAATTATTGATACAGGTGCATCATCCAAACCAGAGGACAATTTGGATTTCAAGCATTTAATGACTTTTAGAACTTAATGCTCATCTGATGGGATTGCCATCATGCTGGTATTTACCATTGGAGACATCACTGTTAATTGTTGCTTATAGTAAGGGGAATATTAACAAAATAATTGTTTACATTGTTTGCCATGGCCTTTTTTCTATGGGGATATTTTCATTATTTTTAAGATGGATTTCCTGTTCTTTAGTTTGACCCAAATTTTTTTTCTTTTTTTTTTTTTTTTTTACCTCATCATTCTGGACTTGATACTAGCCTGCCTTATTAATCTATCATTACTTTATAATTTTGCTTTTGATATTACTTTGCGGTAAGTCTGTTTGTATGTTCTCACATACTCAACAAACTGCTGATCATGACATGTTTTTAACTTTAAACTTAGTAATATCATGGTTTCACTTGATGTTTTAATTCCGGATGTACTCCAGGTCCCTTTGGATCCAGATGATCTGTAACTCAAAAGCTTTTTTGGGAAGCACATTTCAAAGTATGCCATAAAAGTGGAAGCAAATGTATTGTAAGCATCATTTGTGTTTGTTTATGCCAAGACCTCTGGCCAAACTGCATTTTTAACATTATTTTTGAACTGATAACAATTTTCAGTAGAGAAAAATCGTTTGTACTCCTTTTTATTTTCCCCTCCTTTGGAGTTGCAGTGAGATTAAAGGTTAGTGCATTATGATCTGATAATCCTATATTCACATTTGTAACTGCAACGTCATGTGTGACCACATTTGAGAAGATGTTATTTATTAGGCTTTCACTGGAATCTGTTGTTCTAGTGGGAGCTGATACGTGGGGAAACAAGTTGAAGCTTTTAGTATGTCTAAAAACTTGTATTTTACTGAACTCTGGACCAATAGATTAATATTAAAGTCACCACAAAGAATTATGGCAGAGTTCTCATTTGAGAAAAATGTCGAGCATTTCTTCCAAATTCTTAAGAGAGACTTCAGTATCTCCAGATGGTGATCTGCAAATTGCTGCAACAATTACTTTCTTTTCTATGATTAATGGTTTAGCCTCATATCTTAACTTCAGTTTAAGCTTGGGATTTAGATAAATGCATACACCACCACCTTTGACATTTTGCCTATAGTACTGACTGGCAAGTTTATAATATGTGTGACCAAAAGGACTTAAACTATATCTGTACATTGTATAAGGCTCAGTCACAACTTCTGTGCATGTCTATGACAGGTTGTGTGGGCAGCCTATCAAGTTAGGCTGTGGTCTCCTGATCTCACATTTTGTGCTCGCTTACTCAGTTGTGCAGGACTCTGACACTTGTCTCACTCCTCTGTCAACACAGCTTCCCTTTCATGTTGTTTGTCTCCTAACACTTTAGTCAGGTGTCATGTGGTGTAACTATTTAATACAATGATCTATTATATTCTGTACCTTATCTTCTATACTTCTTCTCAAACTCTGTTTACTTTAAAATTCAAAATTGATGCCTTTGACACATCACATTTATATAAATAACTTACTATGTCACTTTTGACTTAACAAATTATTTTTTCCCTTCATCATCACACTCGTGAACTACACTAAAAGATCACCTTCATTCAGTATAAAAGAGACACTCACAATAATTTGGAAGGTTCCTCTTCTGTGTCTCACAACATACATCAGTTGTAGAAATAACTCCTTCGGCAGCCTATTGCTTTACAGGACAGTGTGGTGACCCCACAGAATACTTATTTTAACACATGTAGTTTGGCACCCAAAGCTGCTGCGATAGCTGTACAGTGCTGAAGGTGCATATTGTCCCCTGATGTAAGTCACCACACACAAAATAGAAATCACACTAATGAACAATATCTGTACATTTATGTTTGACATGTTGTTTTCTATTGCTCTTTTCATAATGTGTACACAAAACTTCTTTCAAAATGGCATTCATTGATAAGAAGTCATTGATATGTGCATCTCTCCTCTGGAGTGGTACGTACAAGCACAGTCTGTGAACATGGTGCCCAGTGAATACAGTCCAAAGTTTTTTTAAAATTTTTTTCCTATATGCCATGAAGGTGGATTTCTTTTTGTAACTATGGCTTCAGAGATTGGTTATAGCCTCAGTACATCATTGTCCTTGATAAAATACGCAAATTTACCCTCAATTGCAGCCATAATTTAAGAGCATGTCACTAAAGTGAACATAAAGTACTTGAAAGATGTTTTCCTCTGTGTGTGTACAATAGTATCCAGTGCAGAACCACAGCGGCTGCAGACACCCGAGCCTGGAACCAGTAATGGGGCTGAGGACATACGTGCAGTGAAGTCACCTGGTGAGTAAGAGTAAATTTACACGTAATTGCAGCCTTAACTAAAGCAGTACATAAAGTACTTAAAAGACGTTTTACTCTCTGTGTGTACAATAGTAGGCAGTGCAGAACAACAGCAGCTACGGTCACCAGAGGCTGGACCCAGTACTGCAGGTGCAGCGAAGTCACCTGGTGAGTAAGAGTAAGAGCCCACTGTGGCAGGCTTACATTCCTGCTCTGTACACTAGAGAATCAAATGTATCTGGACACCTATTAGTGGACATTAAGATTTTGTGTTCTCCTTTATGAGGACTTGAACTCTTCTGGGGACACTTTGACATTTCGAAATATCTGTGGGTGGATGCCAGCCCATTCTTCCTTGACAGCTGATACCAGACAAGGTAGAAATATTGGACACAGGGTATGGAGTGAAAATGCCATTTATGACTAATCCCTAAGACGATCCATTGCTTTCAGGTTGGAACATCGGCAGGCAAGCCTTCTTCAGGAATGCCACTGGTTATAAGCCTTTGCCTAACAATGCTGATCCATGAGAGGTACAAGTGTTGAGCTGATCAAATCGGTCGTTGTCTGTGAACTGTTCCTCTGCTGTGTATAGTACACAATACTGTCAAATATGTACTTAACCTTCTGCATTTATCATATCCTGAAGTACAATAAGGGGAGAACAAGTTAAAGAGGAGAAATTGCACATTGTTACACTGCCTGCTCTGCACTGCATTGTTGGCAGTGGAGTTAATGGCGGATAATGTTCACTGAGTAGTAACTCTATCCAAATTCTTCCGTCAGACACCCACAGAGTATAGCACTGTTTGTCACTCCAAATCTCGTTTCCACTCATCCACTCAACAGCAGTCATGGGTTTTTATGCTACAGTCAGTGTGACTTTATGTTGAACAGAAATGTTGTTTCCAGAAGCTGCTCAGCCACTGTAACCAGTTTTTCTAACTCCCTGTACACAGCCATTTCCTTAGCGCGCTCCTAGCTGCACTACAAAACTGAAGAGTGACTGCAGCAGCTAACTGCAAGCTGGTTTTTACTATTTCCTACCACAATGATAGAAGCACTTGTCCATCAGCATACTGTGTGTGCCTGGACTTCATGTAGCATTGGTTGTTCCTTCACATTTTCACTTAACTGTCACATCGCTGACAGCTGACTTGGGCAAGTTTGGAAGGGCTGAAATTCATCCCTGTGTTAATTATTCAGGTGTAATGCAAAGAAAAGTCTATGCTCAGTGTACTCAGATCCCTGACTGATGAATTCTGCTTACAAAACAGTATTACCTGCCACTTCCTGTAATATATATGACGGCAGTATCTGTTGCCGAAAGAACAATTGCCATGGATAACCATGCAGCTTTGCTAGAAATGAAATGATGATTAAATGGATGGAGCGTCTGCCATGTAAGCAGGAGATCCCGGGTTCAAGTCCCGGTCGGGGCACACATTTTCAACATTTCCCCAATGAAGTAAATCACCGCCTGTTTGCAGCTAGGGTGTCCATTTAATTATCATTTCACTTCCTATAATAGTAGCTCCACCTCTCATTGAATTAAAATGCTCAGTTGCCCGTTACATAAGGGTGCCCAGGTATTTTGATTGGATAGTGGGTTTATAGTTCTTATGTATGTGATTTCTGCAACCCCTTACTCAGTCCACCATACACAATTGAATTAGAATCCAGAAATCACAATATATTTTATTATATTTATGTTTTTGAATATTGAGGACTTTGATTTGGGGCGAGTATTTACTGACTTACAGAAATACAAAGTTTACCTATATAGCTGTGGAAATATGTGTGCTGAGAATTACAGGGAGGGAAAAGGAAACAGAAAAATGGACAGGGAACAGGCAGGAGTAGGAGACGTAGTGGGGAGGTTGTGGAGATGAGTGACAAATGTAGTGATGGAGTGAGTGACAGATAGGATAAGACAATTACATGCTCCTATCCTAGAGAGGTGAGTGGGGGGAACATTGAGGTGACAGTCTGGTGAGAGGCATTGAGTGGATATCAGGCTACATGGACTACAAGCTGCAATGCCTGTAGCTTGAGACCAGAGTACCAGGAGAAGCCAGGGAAGAGGCTTAATCAAACAGTGGGACTCCAATGAATGAATGATGTGAGTAGAAGAAACTAAGGATGATTTGTATTTCAAAACTGAACATTTTTGTACAACCTATTAGGGTAATAACTTAAATGGAAATATTGGGGTGTGAATCTAGTTTATAAATGGTCATAGCTGATGCGTTCAGCACTACCATAAGTTATTTGATACTAACATTTTCAGGGGCTCCCTTAACCTTTCTGTGGTCAATCAGACATAAAGGTCCTGCCAAAATGTTTGTTTCAGAATCTGCACAACCATAGGAATGTCCCATTTCATTGTGTACTGTAATCTGTTGTTCAGTTTATGTACAATTAAAACCCAGAAGCTGACAGGTGATGCTAGAATGTGTTTTTTTCTTTGTTGGTACAGAAGTGAGTACAGTATGTTTTGTAGAAGGAGCTTCCTATCTTTGGCTTAATTGTGGATGGCAAAGACAGTGTAGATATTATTTATCTTTGTTACATTATTTGCTAGGTATATACTATTTGACATATATTTTCACTGATAACTCATTCTTGAAGAAAACTGATGTCTGTGTATTGTAACTAAAATTAATGCATATCTTTATTAATGAAAATCATATCAAAATCATGACTGTAGTTGGAAATCTACCACCACAAATGTACAGATACTGTTCTTTTGATGTACTGTTTTTCTTCTTTCTCATGAGATAGTGTACTGGAGACATTTGTTTTCTTTTCCTTATTTTGTCTTGAATGTCTCAATAGTTTCTTTGAATTAATTGTTTACAATTATTTATGGAGCTGTCTTTTGAATTACGGGGAGGGTGGTTATGAAGAATACAGTCAGCAGAAATAAGATTTCTATGATCTACTTTATAACATATGAAAGCTGATCATCTCTGAAATGAAGGTGCTGGGAGTGTATAGTAGAGTGAAAACAACTGAAGCATGTGGGATGAATGTGTCAATGCTTTTGGAGAGAATGGCTGATAATACAGTATCACTTCCTGTTCACTAGATTTGTCTCTGGTGCCAGTACCTTTGTTCATAAAATATTTCCCATCAAGACTTTCACTACAGTTTGATCCCAGACCAATCTGTTCGTCTTTCTGCCTCACCTCTCTACAGGGAGTCCAGCAGGGAGCTGCCTTGCCCCATCTGCCACCCACACTCGTGGTCATATGTCCCACGTAATGTGGATGATCCATGCACAAGGAGAGAGATGTGCTCAGGTAGCCATGAACATTAGAACATCATTGCAACACAGAAGGCACATGATAATGTTGGGCACGTGAAACAGCTTCCTAGTGCAAGCAACATAAAAATACTCCTGATATGCTGTAAGGTTGTCACTAATATGAGCTAAGCTGAGCACTGCAAGTTGCACTGATGATGTCCTAGATTCCAATGTTGCTGTGCTCAGAGGAAAAGTTTTGACTGTAACAGCAGCCAAAAGTATGAACTGTCATCCCCATGGAGGAGATGGCAGTGTCATCCACGAGGAACACACCTGGAAGAAAAATACAGAAATTGGGCCAAGACATCAGTAAGGAGGGATGATGATGCAGAATGGTGCAGGCAGAAAGATACCAGGATGAAAGAAAGAAGTGGCACAAGGCATTTGAACACGGAGCAAAACCATTCAAACACTATGCAGAAGCACTTGAACACAGAGATGAAGGCTTCATAATGGATCACAAGACACTGGTAAAAATCTTCCAGAGACAAAAAGTTAATTATAAAAGCACAAGAAGAGAGATGTTCCTGAGTGGACAAGAGGAAGAGTGTTTCATTGCGGCACAGATGGTACATGCCAACATGAAGCAAATGAAACAACTTTCTGATGAAGGCAAGGAAGAGAATGCCCTGATGCATGAAAAGATTGCCACTAATATGAAAACTATTCTTGAAGCTTCCAGTTGAGCACTCTGTCTGTAACAACTGACAAACACTGCTGTAGGTTGCACTGGCAATGCCAATATTGTTGGCTGCATTCTTATTAATATAGTCATGCATTCCAAAGTAGATAGTTGATGTCGAGTCTGGAACTTGGGTTGGCTGGTGAGCCACTGTACATTCCCCTACAAAGGCTATGTAGCGGAGAAATACTGTTAAGTTGTCCAGTGTCACATGGCTCCAGGGGGGAACCGTGCAGTGGCTGTCATTGGCAAGATCCGCTGCACTGAGGGTGAGTTTCAGTTTCAAGCCTGTTAAGATGCCAGCAACTGACATACCTCTGTTGTGTGGCATAAGGCATGATTGTAAAGCACCAGCCAGATGCTACACAACCCACTTCCACCTCATTCCTATTATGTCTCCTAATCCATCCTGTTCCCATACGCATCAGATTTTCTTTCTGTCTCACCTCTACAAAAAATCCACCTGAGAAATAATCTGCCTCACCTGCCACTCATTCTCCTCACTACTTGTACCCATCTGTAAGTAAAGAAAGGAGTGTTACATTGAATGTGTTTGATGTGGCATTATTACTGCACAAACAGCAAAAATGTGGTAAGTGATAAACATTTTTGCTATTACTTTCTGTGGGGTATCTGTGAGAGAAATTCATGATAATTTAAAATTATTGGTGAAGTTGTCTGCAAAACACTAAGTGCTCTCATTGCCAAATACTGGATGAATATAATGTCGGTACATGAATGCAATTAGTGAAGGTGCATAAACAAGCTTACACACAGTTCCTAAATGTTAAACGTGACACTGTGTTAACTGTGTAACATAAGATTGTATGTTTTATTAAGCAGATTTTAAAATTTGATCAATAATTATGTGAAATGATGACAATAAACATTTATTTGTCCCTGCCAGTCTTCAGATAGCAAGCGTGCAACCGGAATAAAGTTCTGGCTTTATGGAACTCGGAAATATTAATGGTTGTTTATAATTGAGTAGATTAGATGCCTAATTATACACTGATCCGTACTTTTTCTAAAAGATAGAAACAATTGATTCTGTTCTTTATCAGGTCATGTTGAAACACACTTAGTATATCACTAGTTTGTTTTAATTGTGCAGATAAAGTATTTTTTATATTAACACGCAAATTCTTTTTTTGTCAATCAGGCCCTGCTGAGGAGGAAGGCACACGTCCCATCGCTCAGGTGAGTGAAAGTAGTGGATGCACGTATGAGACTGGCAGAGCAAGTGTGATTTTCACCAGTAGCATATAAAGTTTGGTTCTGTGGCATGTAATGAACCCCACACTGCTTCCTGTCCTCCTCCCAGGGTGAGGACATATTTCATCAGCTCAGTGCTTTGAACCGTTAAAATACTTCCTCCTATTGTGAGCTACTCTGCACACTACCAACTTGCTTAATCAAATAAACTCCTTTATTAATATCCTATTCATATCCATTTCAGTCTCATTGCATCTCCCATGGCAGTCTGTTTCCTGACATCACAAACTTTGCAACTTCTTTAGCACTGTTAACTGAAATGCTATCTCAAGTCTAAATTACCTGCTAAATGAACCAAAAAATATCTCAAAGACCACTCATATACTGGCTCTTAATTTAAAACAAGTAACTCTCTTTAATTATTAATGTCAAGTCATGTGTCATTGGTTAGTGTACAGAATCTTACTGACAGCTCGACTTCATCTTCGTTCTCCTGATGTAATGGCAGTTGTCATGATGCTGACAGTTCTAGGGGGAAGGCACATTGCTGAACAAGAATGAGACAGCAAGGAATAAACCCATGGACTGGTTGTTTGTGTTGCCATCATCATTTGTGAAAGTGGCATGGCTGGACCATGTAAAATTTGGGGATTCGTGTGGATGCTGATAACCACGCCATTGAGTGCCCCCTAACCAGGTATCATCATCATCATAATGATAGAATAAAACACTGAATTCATCATGAACTGTGAAGAACGATAAACTAATTATCGTTATCCTACCCTGCAGATATGCTGCATCAATCTCCACTAGATTTTGTGTGTTGTGGTTGGCAGGTGTTACTAGAGGAGGCCAAAATGCATGTGTTTTAACTCACGCAGGCTGGCTTGAGGTCTGGAACAGGACAAGGAAATTAGAATTTAGAAAAACTGACTTAGCTGGTGGAACACTTAACTTTAATCCATTAATGATGAACGTCTGTCTTGATGTTACATGATTCACAATATCAATAGTAACTGATATGGGCGCCTTGCTAGGTCGTAGCAAATGAAGTAGCTGAAGGCTACGCTAAACTATCGTCTCGGCAAATGAGAGCGTATTTTGTCAGTGAACCATCACTACAAAGACGGTTGTACAGTTGGGGCGAGTGCTAGGAAGTCTCTCTAGACCTGCCGTGTGGTGGCGCTCGGTCTGCAATCACTGATAGTGGCGACACGTGGGTCCGACGTATACTACCGGACCGCGGCCGATTTAAAGGCTACCACCTAGCAAGTGTGGTGTCTGGCGGTGACACCACATTATGCACAACAGAGAAGGGTATAAAAGTTTAAAGCCATCATTTGAATTAAAAAAAAAAAAAAAAAAAAAAATCACTTTGTGGTGGTGACCATTGTTCATCGGTACTATAGACATTGTGAAATGTACACCTTTACTAAAGCGATGTGTTACACCATAGTTGATACTCATTAAACATGACAATAAATATTCCTTAAAATCGACACTTACCACTTACTGTTGTCTAAAATGCTTACTGATTGCAGTTGGGAACTGAGATTTCTCCATTTTTGAGCAAATATCACAAACACAAATGACAGGTACTCGGAATCGCAAACACGTTTCAAAATACCTTTCTAGAATTATATCAGACTCATTCTCCTCCATACATTCATGACCTGTCAAACTTCCTAAACTCTTCTGAAAATACTTTCCTGCTTGTGAAATAACTACCAAGTGAACTACTTTGAGAGGTATACTTGTCATAGTGTTTATGTTTGACAGATGTTGATTAGTAATTCAATAAAACTACCTTAGTGTACTTGAGCACGTGCATCACAAATTGTGCAGTGTGATTTCAAAGTAACTGTTTAGTTGCTTTTGTTGTTAGGGATTTGCTTTCAGTAACATTAATATAGGTCTCTGGTACATTAAACCGAATTGAATGATCATTCTTGTGATCTTTCAGATCTTGCATTGACTTACTTCCAGCTCCCATTACCATGGCAAATAGTCCTTTATCCAGTAAGTGGTTTCTTTTTCATACATCTTGTTGTTTAGGACCAATATGTGGCACAAATCTTAAAGGTCAGGAATGTGTCAGATAAAATAAAATGTTTAAGAAACCAGAAAAGAGGAGCCATAAGTTTACGTAAATGCAGTCAAAAATGTAACACAGGAATGGCCGCTGAGGTGCCACCTCTCCATTTCTTCCCTCCTCCTCTTTCCTAATCATGACATTATTCCAATGGAATATTGGTGGCCTTTAATCCAAAAAGATGACTTGTGGCTGCTCTTGGAATCGCAGCCTCTGCTAGTTCTGTGCTTGCAGGAAACAAAATTGCATCCTCAAGACTAATTTGAGCTTTTGTATTTCTTCCCAGTCTGCTTTGACTCCCTCTCTCCAAAGATGCCATTCCATATCGTAGGAGGAGAGAGGGGAGTCATGCTGCTCATATGGAAGAATGTTCAAAGTCAACATTTCTCCCTGACTACCCAGCTTGAAGCTATTCCTGTCCGCATTTTACTTCCTCTCCTGAACTTCTCCATATGTACTGTTTACATCCCTCAGTCATTCGATGTCATGGACACTCTTCATCCAGCTTACTGGCCAACTCCCTCACCCCTTTCTGCTGCTCATTGACTGTAATGCACACCATTCCCTTTGGAAATCTCCCAGAACCTGACAGAGAGGTGCCCTCTAGGCTGAACTTCTCTGTCACCTTAACCTCATTTGCCTTATCGTGGGAGTACCCCTCTTCCTTTTATACTACATGCACTCCTACCCATATCTGGAAATCTCCTGCACTGCCCAATTTGCCCATCATCTCATCACTGTCTCTAGTACGTACTCGAGCAACCATTTACCATTTGCTATCCATTTTCTGACTCCTACCCCACATATATGCACACCCAAGTGGCAACTTTCTATGGATGACTCGAGATTTACTGTTCCCTGGCACCCTTTGAGTAACATAATTTCTCCAGTTGTGATGGCCAGGTAGAATATCTTACAAATGCCATCATTACCACCACACAATATTCCATTCTCGCCCTTCATCTTTACTGTGCCATGTCCCAGTGCCTTGATTGACTGAGCTGTGTTGTGACTCAACTCACATGCAGAGATGTGTTCTCCATGTTTTTAACCATCATTCTATGATGGCAAACTGCATTCATTATGAACAGTTGCATGCACAGTGTCGTTGCACCCTTCAGGATAGCAAAAATCTAGCTAGATTTCCTTAACTACTTCTTCTAACAGTTCCACTACCTCATCTGTTGTATGGGCCCTGCAGGACCAGGATCCATTGGGCTGCTATTCTGCGGAGATTTCAAGCTCCACCCACTATCATTCTGCCTTCCTCCACCAGAAACAAGTGGAGGAGGCTTGGGTAGTATCCTTATTTTGGCAGATTAGCGAGTGCTACAAGCTGCCTTTAGTATGAGGGGGCGAGAACTTGCTCTCACTTCCTATCGATCCTCCAACACAGTGCTGGACGAGGTTTGCATTCAGATGTTGCTAAACCTTTCTTTTGTGGGCAAGCACTTGCTCTTTCTTATGTACAACTGCATCTGGGCAGAGGGCGCCGTTTGCCAGATGCCAGCATAAAGACACTCATTCCCATACCCATACCCAAGCCCAGTAAGGAAATATACCTTCCTTCTAGTTACTGCCCCATTTCTCCCACAAGCTGTGTTTGCAAACTGATGAAACATGTAATTCATGCCTGGCTGGTATAGTGACAAGAGTGTGGCAATTCACTGACCACTGTACTGTGCGGATTTTGATCAGGCCGTCCTGCAGCTGACCATCTCATCACTTTGTCAACGTGTGTCGCAAATGGTTTTCTGCCAGTGTTTTTAAATTTGCAGAAAGCCTGAAACACCTTCTGAAGGATGGGTATTCTTGATCTCTCTACATGTGGCACTTCTGAGGCCACATGCCCCATGTCCTTCAGGTATTTTTAAAGTATTGATTTTTCAAGGAATGTTGGTACTGCCTTGTCAGACACCTTTACCAGGAAGTTGGTGTGCCTCAGGGTACTGTTTTGAGTGTGACCCTCTTTGCTATTGCCTTTAACCTTATTATGTCCGGTCTCCTGCAGGTCATCTCCAGCAGTCTACTGTTGCCCACCCCTACCCTGTTACCCTCCCACACCCTGTCCCAGCCTCCTCCTTACCCCCACATGATTGCCTGTCTCATCATGTGCAACTGCTTGCAGCCTGGCTTCAGCTGCCAGAGAGTGTGATCACGTGTGTGAGAGTTGCATTTGCGTGAGTATGTGAGTGTATGTTATCTATATATAACAGAGGCCTTGTTCACTGAGAGCTCACTTTCTTACAGTTTTTTTTTGTGTCATGCCTCTGTGCTTTCCATGGTATTGTTAAATTCATTTCTGAAGAATTGTGATGGCTGGAGGCATTGAGGTGCTGAGGTAGGGGTCAGTGTACACTCATCAGCAAACAAACAATTGTGTCTTATTAGACAAAAGCCAGGAAAGATCAGACCATTTGGCAATAGTGCCGTAAAAACCAGACCAGGGATTGATCTTGGGGAGATGAGTGTCATTGGTGTGGTAAACGTGAGGTGTCTGATACTCAGTATTCATGTATGCCCCATATGCTAGTGATCGCTTACTTAACTGCATAGGTTATGGACCTGACTCTCAGAAGGTTCAAATCACTGACATAAGCACACTCTTAGCCTTAGTATATTTATTGGCATTCAGATTCTAAGTGCTCACTGTCTACCATTCAAGCAACTAAGAATGGAAGACCAGTTTTACAAACAAGTTTTTTGTATTCCACTGCCACTCATATTCTTCATTTTGCAGCTTGAAAATATATCTCTGCATGTTTTGGAATGAAGGTTAAGGCCTCAAAATTACCTGCTCTTCCCAAATCCATTCTCCATGGTGAAATGAGAGAAGCATTGCATGGTAACTTGAAGGTGCAGAGTTCAAAGTTACACATTTCCATTGTTTAATTGTTTTTGCAAGTTCACTAGAAAGAGAGACAGATTTTTTTGACATTTATGCAAATAATGGAATTGTGTGTCTGAGTAATGAAATAGCTGCTCTTGTTGTGTATGGGCTTCACTCTGTTTCAGATACATTTATTAAACTACCTGTAGCTAAAGTCATGAAAGTTATAATGTTTTATGATAGAGAAAATAACCAACAACAAAAGCAACATTTGAAGAGCTCTTCTTAAAAAACAGAATGAAACATGATACCTTTAACAGTTCATGATAAGAAATATTACACACTACTACAACCACACTTAATACTTACCATCCTTAAATGTTTAAAGCAGTGGTTAAAATTTCCCAGAGTACTTTGACAAAGTGTGAACAAATAATGATGTACTTTTGCACCTACATACAGCCATTAAAGCTCTAATGAATGGGCAGGCAGCATTATCAAATTAGTTATCAACATTACTGGGTCAGCTACTTGTCTGAGAATGTTAACTATAATCTATTAGATCTATTATGAACTACTAGAAAGAAGAATGCCAACAATTAAAAGCTTCCAGATACATTTGAACTTGGATGCTGGCATCTTAAGTACTCACTTATGTGCCTTTACTGATGTAGATGTAGAATGGGTGCCAAGTTTGATATAGCTATTTGAACACAAACCAGACCTCACGGCAAAGAATAGAAACAGTAAAACTAATGATTCACAGTATCATCCAGTTGCAGGCCTAGGTAAGCAAAGTGTTGCAACAAAACATTTGATCATATTCCATCAGATCTCATCTGTCACATGTGCCAAACTATAACTTCATTTTCCATTACAGTGCTTGTATATAGTCCAGCACAATATCAACATTGTGAAGTGCACTTCCACAAACATTTCTACAGCATAAAGAGATCAAATTTCTTCACGGGGTTTACAATACTATTCAGGTTTTCATCACACAATGTTTGTCTTATATGGGAGTCCTAGTGTACTGCATATCGTGCTCGAAAAAGGGAATGGGGAGAAGGGGAAGATAAGGAAGATTATGGCGAGGTGAGTTGCAGTCTTGGGTTAGACCATCATAGCAGCAATAGTTGCGGGCACAGATCAGCGCAATTTCCCTAAATCGCTCCAGGCAAATGACGAGATGGTTCCTATGAAAGGGCACGGCCGACTTCCTTCCCCATCCTTCCCTAAAGTGATGAGACCAATGACCTCGCAGTTTGGTCTCTTCCCTCAAAACAGCCCAGCCAGCACAGATCAGTGGAAGATGCCATGGAAGGTCTTAGAACATCACTGAGACCCTAATTACAAGTAACAGACATAAGAAATAAATGAATACACCTTTGGTTGTTGTTACCCATGCCCTGGCTCCAACTCAAACCATTAATGTTTGCCTGACTGTGATGTTCCTGTGGTGCTGCTTGTGAGTGGATGACTGTAACTGATGTATTGTCAGAGGTGTTAGTCATCAGAAATGGCATATTAGTCAAATGCTGATTCCTCTCTTGTCATGCTGATAAATGGCAAAAATGTTTAAGGACATTTTGTTCAAATATGTGGCCTGTCCTCAGTGTAAGCTGTGCAGGGTTCAGCAAACGTCTGCAGTATGCAGATGATTTGGCTTTCCATCCATTCTTGTCACACATCTGGCAGAGTCGTGAATTTCTATGTATCCTATGTTGACCTGACAAATATTAAGGGGTAGTAACGTGCATTTTTAAAGCTATACAAATTCACCCCAAGGGTAACTATGGGAGTGGAAGTTGCCTGAGTATTGGGAACTTTGGATAAAATATCAACCTGTGTGATTGATGAATCTTTGGAATGTCAGAAGTCTACCCCTACTGTAAATAGAATTTTAAAGAATTTTGTTGAAGGAGGCACTATCAGCAGAATGCCTGGCTCAAGATATGAGCACACAGCAGGATAACACATATCTTGCCTGTAAGAGCCAACTAATCCCTCCCCTAGATACGAAGCAGTTGTAGTGAGTGACCAACTTCCGAGTTCCAATGATGCAGTTAGTTGAGGGCCAAGGAAAGCTGTACTGCACGCACAATGATCCACTATAAAACAGGAAATCAGTGAGGGAATGTGTTACACTGGCTGGCAGCCACAGAGCTCCATCTGAAAGCAATGTGTAAAAATGTACTTTTCACAGATAAGTTGTCTTACCAAGACCAAACAGTACTTTAGCAGCCGCGTAGGTCCAGACATAATGGCAAATAAGTGGAGACAACAGGTAGTACTAGCCGATTGTCAGTTTCCTGGGGTCGTTGGTTTCCCCCGTAGGGGGCGTTGGTTTCCCCCGTAGGGGGCGTTGGTTTCCCCCGTAGGGGGCGTTGGTTTCCCCCGTAGGGGGCGTTGGTTTCCCCCGTAGGGGGCGTTGGTTTCCCCCGAGAGGAGCATGAATGCTTCCTCAGTAGAGGGCCGTATGCCCACATTTTGAAGAAAGTGGTGCTGCATTTAGTATGAATGCTATATTGTGGAGGGGATCTCATGCTACAGGAAGAATATTCACTTGTGTATAGGTATGCTCATTCAACTGCAGCCGTCCAAGATAGACATTAATGTAATGGACTTGCTGTGAGAGACTGCTCACATGAACACAATGGAAATTATGTGTGTGTAAGTAGCAGGAACACACAGAGAACTGGCTGTGAAACACACCATTTATGGCTGATGCTCTTTTGGACTGCTTTTTTTGAAGCCTCGGTGGGGTTGCCTCTTCTGACAAATGGGTCCAATGCCTCACAGATTCATTGCCAGGGTGAATGACTGAAGTCAGAAATAATGGGGCATTCTGGATAAAATGTTATGGACTGAGAACATTTTACTTTCTTTCCTTGTTCTGCTGTGCAGTGTTCTGCCAGTGAGAGCCAGCACAAAATCTCTTGGTGACGGAAAAATATCAAAGATGAGAGAAGGAAATTTGAGCTAGTTCTAGTTGGCATTATCCTTGTACCTGAAATAAATTTATTTTAATTTAATATTTTGAGTATTACATTCTCTTTACTTGCTCTCTGCCTATATACATGAAATGAATAAATCAAGAGTGCCCCTTTTTAGGGCTATTTTTTGCTATGTCACATTCATCTCTCTCCCACTCTATTGCCACCCATCAGACTGGGCCAAAAATGTGCAAAATACATCTTTTCTCTCTCTCTCTCTCTCTCTCTCTCTCTCTCTCTCTCTCTATCTCTCTCTCTCTCTCTCTCTCTCTCTCTCACACACACACACACACACACACACACACACACACAGGCAAATTACAAATTGGAAAGTCTCTCATGACCAAATAAGAAAACAGGGCAGTAGGATAATTTGTAGTTTCTAAATGGTGTTTATATATAGAAATTGGTCTGTATGCTGCATTTATTTGATGGAGTACATGTGTTTCCTCATGCTGTATGTAGAATAAGAAACAATATGACATTTAATTTCTGTTGGACAAAACGTGTTTATTTCTTGTCTGAATCCTGGGCTACAGCAATGAACTTTGTCCACAGATTGTTCTTCCTTCATGTAATGGAGGAAAACTGCAACTGTGGACACTGCATCATGTAATTTCCCCATGCATCCTCCACAGCCTGACTAAACACAGCTTTGTTAGAGGCCATCTGATCTCGACTGTCGGTCATTTGTCCCAATCAGTGCTACCTAACAATAGCAAGACCGTGCACTCAATTTGCTTACTAAATCACAATCTGTCTTGCATCACTGCACCCTTCAGTAAGAGTGATAGATTTGGTGAGTGGGAAGTAACTATACTGCCACTCATCTCAGACATTTCATACTTGCAGAACTGCAGTGCGAAAGGAGGGAGGTAGGGTGGGTGGGAGGGAGGTAGGAGGGAAGTCAGTATGGAACTGATGTAGCAGAAAATCAGTTTGTAAAGTAAGCACCACTTGGTGTTAGGCTCATACTCACCCAGTTTATGGACTGCAGTTGTTCTTGTTGTTGTTATTGTCAGTCCGAATGGGGTTTGATGCAGTTCTCCACTCTGGTCTACCTTGTGCAAGCATCCTTGGCTCTCGGTAACCATTATTAAATTCATTATCATGTGTTTAAATCTGGTAGGAGGCATACAGTAATGATTGTAACACAGTACCACATGGAATGACTTCAGTGCAGTCACCACCAGCAACTTCTGTGCAAATGACTGGTCAGAGAATTCTGTACTGCCTTCACAGAGTGAATAAAAGTACTTGTTTCTCATGAGGTACTGCAGTGCTGGAAGTTAAGCCGCATCCTGTTAGCAACTGACACAAGCTGAGTGGACCAAAATCCATTTAGTTCACTTTCAGAGGACTAATTCCAGACCACTGCTGTAGCCCCTCAATGAGCTATGGACATTTGTGGCCGTGTTTAGTTAGATGTTTTTACCTATTTTTCCACTGTTTGTTTCCATTTTAATTTCTTGTATTTCCTTTGTTTTGACTGCCATTGGGACCCTAGTTGTTGGGCTGCCCCAGTCCAATTATGCTCTTACTCAAGTCACTACTCAACAAAAAATTCTTATTTGCAGTTTCCTCTTTATTGAATGTGTTCACATTAGTCACATTGTGTTGCTCCTGACATAATATCAGCTTCCATCCCTGTTAGCCATGACCACAGAGATATGCATGGCCAAAATACA
Organism: Schistocerca piceifrons; assembly: GCF_021461385.2. Lineage (NCBI taxonomy): Eukaryota > Metazoa > Arthropoda > Insecta > Orthoptera > Acrididae > Schistocerca > Schistocerca piceifrons. Next base: position 45,355,608 of record NC_060140.1, on the reverse strand, counting down.
AAGTTGCTTCAAAATTGTCCACAGCAACTGCTCTAACAGCTTCCCAATTAAATGTTCGAATATACCAAAATGGGATAATGATGCATTGCCTGTAGTTCTGTCAAACTGTGCTCTTACAGATTACTTTAAAGACTTCAGTTTTGAAATTTCCTTTCCCCTCCAAGTGATGTAGGACTTGCCTTATGCATGTCAAGGAATCCAAATTTACACTGCAGTTGGATTTTGTGTAAATGTTACATTAGTTTCTTGTAAAAGTTGTAACAGCAGTCCCTGACAGGAATGCCTGATGTTAAGTCATCAGTACTGAGTACCACACTTGTTGATGATAGTTTTGTTGGTTAAGCTGTGTATCCAAATTGGCATATAGTTCCTTTAGTTGCTGGATATAAAATTTTCCAATTGTTTAAACTCCCACACCTTTATGCTGGTTCTTCATGCTGTCATTGTTGCTCTCTGCAGTGTTACTATGAGCATGTGCTAGGCTGTTACAGTATTTGTGATTTATGATGCCATATATCATTGCTACCAATGTCACATAGTACACTTCAAGACACCTACACTATCTTCTTTGTAAATTAGATATACTTTTCTGCATATCACCTTAACACTGTCCACAGTATGAAGTGGCTTCCACTAGTCATTCACTATGAAACACACAAGTCTCACTTGTTCTGTGTGTACAGGTACAAATCAGTGAGGCTGATACACTGATGCCAGTTGCCACTGATGCATTTTTACAGGAAAATGCCATCAATAGCGATTTGGATGCCTACAGTGCTATATTTCAATCACATTGCAGTCTGATGTAGCAGTGTGAACAACAAGAGCTATTCAGTGTAGTTTGGGGGCTAACTTAGCATGTGCTAATCAACACAAAATACATAGAAAATAACTATCCAAACCCTAACCAACAATGTACCTTGAACAAACTGCTTGCATCTGTAAGAAGCTCCCTAACAGGGTAGTGTGACTCAATTGAAATGAAAACTTATGTGCTGGCCACGCATGTTAAATATCTGTGGGCATACCCTCGACACATTAAACCTCCTTACCACTGGGGCAGCTATTAGCATGTTGGAATCCAAAATATGAACTTTGATGAAGAATTACTCTAACACAACAACACTCTGGAACAGGTTAGTACACCCCTAAATAGACAAAGCTCATAAAATCATAATGTATTGTTGAGGCCAGTGTCCTCCAGTTTTGTAGGTATGCAGTCATTACAGTACTTGCAGATGGTTTAAAGTGTTTCGATCAGGATTCTCGGTATTCATGTGGCCTTTATGGCTTCCTATCAACATCACACTACTAATACAAAAGAAAGTGAGTCACATAGTTGTAAGCTGCCACAACTCTGCTACACTACATGGCATGTCATTTGCGACGTGTGCTACGTGAACTGCTGTGGCTCAACACTTTGGGATCTGCTGGTTCTCAGTAACTTGAAATCCAATGGAGACACTATCAGAATTGTACACGACATAATTTCTCTATCTCCTAACTGTGACAGTCTGTAATTTTATAATGGTCTGTTATTCCTTTCCCCTTTCATGAGGGGTGTTCATTCCAGCAAACTAAGCTGTACCATTATTTCGGTCACTGGCAGTGTCCTTACACCAGCCTCCAAACACCAATGTTGCCTTGCTTTTTGTGGGCACCTTTGTCCTTCTCTGTGACAGTGGCTGTATATGGCAGCTGTAATGAATTCAGACAATTAAAATTAAAATATTTTGTGGTTCTTCACTTGGATCATTATGCAGTTTTCATCAATCTCACTTTTATAAAATTCCACATGTATGTACTTGCCACAGCAACTGATTCCTAATCTCCATCACTATTTTAATTTAGCAACTTCTTGACATTAAAATGAGCATGTGCAGTGAGAAGACAACCACTGCCACATATCAAGATGTTTGATTTACACTCAAATTCTGTTGATGTAAAGTTATTCACCTTCTTAATATTTTTGCAGATGCCGCAGAAGTTGAGGATGGAGGAGCTGTTGGCAGGTGAGATATTTGCTTTCTTCAGTAGCTTAATTACACATTAAAGTTACGACTTTAATATTTTATTATGTGGTACTTTATTTTTCATCTTTTTCTTTGACATTAATATTCCATTGGTGGTGTGCTAAATAATTTTTGTGAAACAGTTTTTAAAAACTCTATACTATAACTTAACACTGGATGTTAATTATGTCATACATAATTCATACTGAAAATTTGCGGTGTTATGGTAACTACGAAAGATTGGTTACAAATGTGCAGTTGCATTGAAAATGTGTACTGTGGTAGATTGTGAGGGAAATGTGGTCAAAGAGAAAAAAGACAAATTTTTAAGTACCAAATTGACATTTAGAAATTTGTCATTGTAATGTTAAGCAAACATTACAAATAGGCACACTACGATAAGTAGTAATGAATTTTGCCACCTGACTGATGTGTGAAATAGCCTGACCCATCTGGGTGCCACAGTTACTCTCAATCCCCCGCCTGCCAAGAGTGTTATTGACTACACGGTGACTACATGCTACTGAGTACAAGGTGGCTGACTTGTTGGTGGCTTCACAACTTGTGTTCTGCATTCTCGAGACCCATCTCATACTCCTCTCGCCCCCTCTACTCCCATACCAGCTTCACTAATTTGAAAATTTTGGAGTTCCCCTTAACTTAAGTTTCACAATTCTTCCCTCAGTACTAGCCACCCCTACACTGCCCTTTCCCATGCCTAGCTCTGTACCTGTACCTGTACCTGTACCTGTACCTGTACCTGTACCTGTACCTCCTATGTTACACCCTCTGCCACCCCATCCCCTCTATGACATTTGCATTAAATCTGCCCACCACAACTCCTCACGCAGTTGACCTGCAGGTTTATGACAATTTATCTGGTTGGCAGAGGGACAGAACGCAACAATGTTATTCCAGGCTTAGCCTTTTACTGCTTATTTCCAGATTAACCCTTTCATGGCCAATCGAATGTCTTAGGCTGATGCATAACACTGTAGTGTTTCCTACAAGTTAAAAAACTCAGACTATACATACTGGAGACTTAAATCATCATAAATAACATAATTTGTTTCGCTGTTCACTTCAGTCTGTTGGGATAACTTTCTGGATCCACAACTGTAGAAATCATGTGGTTTTGTAGCAAAGAGCCATGTTCAAAGTGTATTTTGACCCTAAAGGAAGTATGTCAAGATCATTGAACAGAGAGCAGAGAAGATGAAATCTGAGGGTGCAAGATCAGATGAAAAGGGTGGGTGCTAAATGACTTCTCAACCCAGTTGTTCCATAGTGTTTGTTGCCAGTCTAGCGGAATGCTGGTGACTGTTACTGTGGAATAGCACCACTTCACACAGTCTTCCTGGACGTTTTTCTGGGACTATATCTGCAAGATGTCTGTTGTTGACAATAAATACCAACAGGAAAGTTACACCTCATGCAAGCAACTCGTAGTACACCACATGGTCACCTACATCTACATCTACATGATTACTCTGCAATTCACATTTAAGTGCTTGGCAAAGGGTTCATCCAACCACAATCATACTACCTCTCTACCATTCCACTCCTGAAAAGCGCATGGCAAAAACGAACACCTAAACCTTTCTATTGGAGCTCTGATTTCTCTTATTTTATTTTGATGATCGTTCCTACCCATGTAGATTGGTCTCAACAAAATATTTTCGCTTTCAGAGGAGAAAGTTGGTGATTGAAAATTCATAAATAGATCTCGACGTAATGAAAAAGTCTTTGTTTTAATGACTTCCATCCCAACTCGCATATCATATCTGCTATACTCTCTCACCTATTACGTGATAATACAAAACGAGCTGCCCTTTTTTGCACCCTTTCGATGTCCTCCATCAATCCCACCTGGTAAGGCTCCCACACCCCGCAGCAATATTCTAACACCGGACCTCTGCACAATATCCATAACATTATCTTGTGTGGATGCTCAAATGTCTATGTGGCACTGCTGCTCTGTTTGGACTAAAGCATTCCTTTCCATTCTTTCTCTTACATTAGCATAAAAACAAAATTTCTAGTCATCAGTAACAATACAGGTTAGAAATGGTCAGTGGTATTCACCCACTAATCAAGAACAAGCAAGAGGGTAATGTACATACGGCCAACCACTGATTTATATGGTTTGGCATGTGGTACCCGTATGATTTATTGTTGAACCTTCTCCTTTGTATTCAAATGCTGCACAGTGACGGAATGGTCATACTTCATCACATTTTCTGGTTCTTGAGTGCAATGATGTGCATCATCGTGGATTAATGCATCCAGATGATCTTCATCAAATGCTCAAGGTCTTTCTGAAAATGGAGGGTCAATAATGTCAAAACAATCATCCTTTAAATTAGAAAATCTTTCCTTGCCATGCTCTGTCCCATGGCATTATCCCCATACATGGTGAAAACGTTACCACTGAAACCACATATTCATAAACTCCACTGTTCTCATTTTGCCAACTTAGCCATTTTAAATTAAAATGTAGCAGTGCTTTGTGTCAACATAATATTCATAGAATGACAATTTACCTAAAAGAATGTGTCCACATTAAGTGAGAACAAGGTAATGTACTTCGTAAAAATGGTGGAAAAGACAACTGTATCCTTTGATCCCTAGGCATATGAACTTGTCTTAGATCACATGTAATGCCCCCAACAACACAAAACACAATGATGGGAAAGGCTGACTTAAAGCATACATTGTGTGCTCACTCTTACATTATTGGTATCGGCTGCATGAGTAACAGTAACACAGTGCACAGTGTTCACTTAAGACATCTCTCTGTTTTTGCTCCCAACATTTAATGTTCTAATGATGTACCAACATCATAATGCATTGATGGTGGGTGGTTTAAATGAAAAATATGTACAAATGAAATGAGCTTCGTGACAAGGCTGAAGATATATCGGTACATAGGACACTGCATAGAACTGTATGGAACATTGTAGATGTAACTGTAGATGTGCTCCAAGGAAGTGTGTGGGGCCCTTGATATTGATGTTTTATATTAATGACATCACAGACATTCTTCTTCTTTTTGTTTTTCTGTTTGGGGTATCTAATGACCACATACTAATTTCAATGCTTCCTCCTTTGTTCTTCTTCCAGGTTTCCTTCGTCTTCACTATCTATCCTTTTTTCTTCCTCAGACCATTCTGACCCTGTCTTCCTCTTCTTCTTCCTGCCTTGGAATGCTTCCATTTGCAACACTTTCTTCTTGAAATCCTATCATTCTGCTGGGTCTTTTTCTTGTATTTCTTTCCAAATCTTTCCTAACTACTTGAATCTGTCCTGTTGTTGACATCTTGTCCCAAAGATGCTTAACAATCTGTTTGGTTAACCTGTTGCTGTTCACTCTGTATAAATGTCCTAAAAATAATAGTCAGCTCTTCTGCAGCATTTCAATTGTTTTTCCTATGCTGCAATATACTTCATTACTTCTTAATATTCATACTCATGGATTTCCTAGCAGCCTGAGTATTTTTCAAATGATTCTTAATTCTAGGATTTGAAGTTTGTATAACTCATAATTCAACATTAAACATTCACTTGCATAGAGACATTCTGGTTTTACTACTGTGCTGTAGTGCTGTATTTTCAAATTTTTAGACACACACTTCTTGTTGTAAATGTTCATGTTTATATCATATGCTTTCTCCATTTTACATACTATTTTGTCTACAGCAAATATTTTTGAAGCCATTGCCTTGAATCTTTCCTCCCAAATATTTAAATTTATAAACCCTCTTTACCAGTTCATTACCTGTTACTAGGATTTCTGGGTCATTTTTTTATGTTTGCCCTAAAAAAATTTTTCTACAAAAACTTTTAAAGCTGCTTTGTTAGGTATTCCTTCTAAGAGGTTGATTTGTATTTCTGAATTTGTTATATTTTTATAAAGAATGGCATAATCATTTGCAAATACTAGACACTGAATTTCAGTATCTCTTTTTCCTGAAGTCTCCAGTCTCATTGTGATAGCTTATGTTCTTTGCCTTTTGTTTCAATTATCTTACTATTTCCTCTAAGATGCAGTTGAGGTGGCGTGGAAACATGTTGTCACCCTGCATTTCACGTGTTATTTTGAGTGCCTTAGGTGTTTCACACCATAACTTTATTTATGCTTCAGTGTGTGGGTGTTTCACGAATAAGGTTTGCTAGTTTAGTGTAATGCCAAGTTCTCGAGTCACTTTACCCACTGTTTACCTGTCAATCAAATGCTTTTCTAAAACCTGTAAATGTTAAAACTATGTCTTAAAATTCGTATGGACTAAAAGTTAAAATTCTGTTCTGAGCCAGATTTGATCTTTCTAAATCCACTCTGATATTCTCCCAAATGGCTGTCAAGTGTTACTTCTACCTTGTTTAGTAATATTGTTAAAAATATAACACAGCCCACTGGCAACAGATATATACCTGTGCAATTATTTAGGTAATGCCTATGACTTTTTTGTGCACAGGATGGATAGGAGCGACTTTCCAGTCTTCTGGAATCTTTTCAGTTTCCCATATTTCTTCAGACATAATCTGAAGGTTAGTTGTCATTACTGCTTGACACCAGTTATGGTTGAGATGATTTTATTTCTTCTCCACTGGCTTTGTTGTTTTTCAGGGTTTTTGTTTGTTTGTTTGCTGTAGGTGGTAGATCTGCTTCCATATTTTCATCAAATATCTGGAAATTCTAGCTTACAATTCAGTTATCTACAGTTCAAGAGTGGATCAAAGTACTTTCTTAGTAATTTACATGTATGGTTATTGCTTAGGCCTATTTTACCATTTTTGTCTCTGATACATTGTAGCATGGTAGCCCTTTTTTCAATAAAACCATGACTGTATGTATGAGAACATTTTTTCTGCTCTAGTACACAGTGATTCTTTTTTATCTCTAATTATGATACTCGTGTCATCTGCAAATAGTAGAATTTTTGCTGAGCTGTCTGGAGCCTGTATGTCATCGATATAAACTAGAAATAACAATGGGCCCAGAATGCTGCCCTGAGAAACAACTATTTAAATTTGTTTTGGTTCAGATATGGGTTTAAAATTGTGAAGATTCTTGGATGACCTCAGCTCAACAATTCTTCTTGCGATATTTCAGAGAAATGGGTATTCGCACCAGCAGATTAAGAAAGCCCTGCAAATAAAAACTGCAGAAAAATCACAGGAAAATAATGAGGAAGTGGAAAGTGAAGTGAAATCTACAGCCTTTCTCCCATACATGGGTGATATTTCTTCTAAAATTGCTAGAATCTTGAAGAAACATAAAGTGGATGTGATATTCCGCCCACCCGCTAAGACTGCAGCCTTGTTGGGATCTGTTATGGATGATCTGCTCTTGCAAAAGGCGGGAGTTTATGAAATCCCTTGTGAGTGTGGAAAATGTTACATAGGGCTACCACATGCACTGTACAGGAACGATGCGTCGAACACTAGCGGTACACACGTGTTCTTCAGTCCAACAAATCAGCAGTTGCTGAACGTTGCATTTCTACTGGCCATGCCATGGATTATATAGATGTTAAGATTTTAACTACTGCTTCATCTTTCTGGGACTCAGTTGTTAAGAAGTTAAACAGCCGACAACCTGCTAAACCATGACGAAGGATTTCATCTTGACAATGCTTGGAAACCACTTATTTCACACCTTTGTTCAGAAAGAATTTCTGCATCTTCACTTCTGACAGATGTTACCTCTTTTAAAAATTAATTATTTATTTACAAGCACGGTGGATTCGCAGCAGCACTATTTTGTTTGCACTCTGTGCTTATATGTTTATCTTTGCTATATAAATCTTAACTATGACTAGTGCAGTAGTGGCGACTTTGATATCTTTGACGCATGCGCTTTTAATCCTCAGCAGCTTTGTATCACATGACTCTCCATATAAATAGGCATGCGCAAATGCTATGAACTCAGTCTCCGACTCGCCTTGAAGACTGCTGGGAGGTTTCTAGCTTAAATATTGCAAGAAGAATTGTCGCTGTCCCAAGTGCACGCCCGAAAGATGATGGAACAATTTAGTTGTTTACAGTTCAAGAGTTGATAAAAGTACTTTATTAGTAATTTACAGGTGTGGTTATTGCTTGGACTTATTTTACCATTTTCATCTGTGATGTAAATACATTGGAGCATGGCAGCCCTTTATAGAATTTTTAAATGTCTGACACAGAGTTTGGAAGGGTAACAAAGATTCTCCAACTCATCCTTCCTGCAGACATTATTGGTATTGTAGTAGTAGTAGTAGTAGTAGTAGTAGTAGTAGTAGTAGTAGTAGTAGTAGTAGTAGTAGTAGTAGTAGTAGTAGTAGTAGTAGTAGTTGTTGTTGTTGTTGTTGTTTAACAGTCATAGAACACACACTCACCCTAAAAGACCACTTTCATTCATTCAGTATAAAAGAGAGAATTGTTATAATTCCAACATTCCTCTTCTGTGTCTCACTGCATGTATAATTTATTGAAATAACTGCCCTTTGGAAGCCTATGCATCAGCAGGACAATGTGGTGACCCACGGAGTACCTATTTCCACAGCCAAGCACATAGTTTCTCACTGAAAGCTGCTGTTAAAACTCTCCAGTGCTGAAGGTGCATATTGTTCCATGTCGAAAATTCACCATATAAAAAATGAAAATAAATCTAATGAACAATATGACAGGTTGTTTTATGTTATTATTTTCATACTGTATTAATGACATTTTTTAAAATGTCATTCATTAAGAAGGCATCACTCCTTTGAAGTGGTATGTACAAGCATATTCCATGAAAGTTGTGTGCTAATTGACACTGTCTAAAAGTTTCCTTTTTACACAGACCATGAATGTGGATTTCTGTTTCTTTGTAATGTCTTCTGAGAGTGATTAGAGGCTCAGTATGTCAACAGTGTGTGTTAAAATTAACATATGTTCCAGTCATTGCAGCCATAATGTGGAATTGTAGAAGGAGCACATCACTAAAGCAGTAAATAAAGTTATTAAGAGATGCTTTCCTCTTTGTGTGTACAGTTGCAGCTGCTGGAAGACGGCGGCAACTCGAGGAAGATGCCGTACCCAGTAAAGAAGCGAGAGCTGGAGGTGCCAGGCACTCAGTGGGTGAGTAGTAGTGAGAGCCCACAGTGGGAGGCTTGTGAATCAAATGTATCAGGACAACTATTAGTGGACATTAAGATGGAGTGTGTCCACCCTTCTCCTTTACGGTGGCTTGAACTCTTCTGTTTGTACTTTCATTGAGACGTCTGAACCTCTGTGAAGGAATGGCAGCCCATTCTTCCTCGAGAGCTAAACCCAAAGAAGGTAGAGATGTTGGACATCAGGTTTGGAATGATGTCACCATTATGACTCGTCCCGAAGATGATCCGTTGCTTTCAGGTTGGAACATTGGCACCCAAGTTCACTTCAGGAATGTCATTGTCCATAAACCTTCGCCTCACAATGCTGCTCAGTGACAGGCAGCATTGTTGAGCTAATTGTCAGTCTTTGTGTCTGAACACTTCCTTTGCTGTAGACAGTACACTACCGTCAAATACATAATTGTCCTTCTGAATTTAGCATTTTTTAAAGTGCAATAAGAGGACAAGAAGTTAACAATGAGGAATTGCATACTGTAACACTGCCGCCTCTTCACGTGATTGTTGGTACTAATGATGATGGCAGGTAAAGTTCAGCCAGCATTCAGCTAACCCAAATCCTTCAGTCACATTGCCATGGAATATAGAATGATTTGTCACTTCACTCCTAGTCCCCTGCTTCCAGTTGTCCACTGTCCAGTGGACATTGCTCATTACATGACCTTCAGTATTGTTTAGTGTTGACAACAGGAGTGTGCGGTTTTGAGAAACTGCTCAGCCATTGCAACCAGGACTGCGGAGAGTGAGGGGTGGCCATGGGGCAAGACACATGAGCCCCACCTAAAAATATAGCAAACCAATTTTATTAGCAATGTAATGTAAGTGGAGTGGCTCCAAATGTTTGTATAAGTTAAACGTGTGTGTGTGTGTGTGTGTGTGTGTGTGTGTGTGTGTGTGTTTTTCTCATGCCACCACTTGGTAGCTTGGTAACACTGCCCCCCCACCCCTCCGGGGGCACGCCATTCCTTGGTGGGTTCATTCTTGGCTACCATGGGGCCCCAGGCTTTGCAGTACCTTTTCCCTTTTGTGTTGTATGTCAATCATCTTGCTGTTCTTTTTCCCCTTGGGGAACACGTCTGGGGTATTCTTGGGAATGTCCAGCATTCTGTCACTGATGTACAAACATCTCACCTTTGTCTTCCGCTCCATTTTCCTTTCTCTGTTCCCCTTCTCTTGTTCCTCCGCTTCTGCGTTCGAGGGTCCTCTTTTTCTCTTCTTGCTCCCTGTGTGCTCCTAAAGGCTGGCCCATGCATCTGTGCATAACAGGTAACTGGGTGACTCATAATTCCCAGCCCCGTGTTGACAGGTCGGATTCTCTCATTCCTCCTGCTGTAGGCCAGTCTCAGGGTGGGGTGTGTGCTTGAGCAGTAAACTTTCCAAATTGCCATACATTCCAAACCCAATGTGCTGCTACCAATGTCATCATTTTAACCACTCTATAACATCTTGTCAACACCAGCCACATGTCACCTGTGGTAGGGATGCGCATGAGGGCGATCGTCCACCTCTATCTCCCTGCTGTATCAACTGCAAATGTGGCCATGCGAATTCATCTTAGGAGTGACCAGTGTATCTTGGTGTGCACGTTGTTCAAGAGATCCAGTTGAAGGAAAAGGTGCCTTATCCAGTTACTGGGTAGTCACAAACCGTGTGTTCTCCTGTCTGGCATCTATTTCTGTTTTTGTTACCCCTTACTCCATGAAAGACGTGGCCAGGCTGACATACAACCTCCAATTCAACTCTGAGGACATGAAATTGCCCGGTGTCAAGGTAGCATCGCCACCCCTCTGTCCTGCTTTGCAAGAAACCGTCGAACTCTTGCCTCAAGGGTCCAAGCAACCAGCTACACAACCTGTAGGCCGGAAAGGCCAGAAGGAGTACTCCCATGAAGACTTACTCTGTCCCTCCAGCCAAACAACACTTGAGTCATCAACTGGGAGGGCTCAAAGAAGTCCTCCAAAGGCAAACAGTCCTCCTTTTGCCACCCTGAAGATCCTCTTTGATGGTGTCGGCACGTAATACCTTAGCCCGGCCAGCCACCATGATGCCGATGTTAACTAAAAACTGCTTTTCGGCACTGGACTCCACAGACAGCCCGCACAAGCGATCTGATGTTTCTGTCTGACTCCATGGAGCAGGATCCTCCTGTGTCTGCACTCTGTAGTAGCACCTCTTCCTAGGCTGTCACTCAGCATCTGCCAAGGTGACACCCCAACGTCTGTTCATCATGACTGTTCTCCAATGAAACATTCACCACCTTCAGTCCCACAATGAGGATTTGCGACTGCTTTTAGTGTTGAAGCACCCCCTTGTACTCTGCTTTCAGGAAACGAAATTGTGCCCTCATGACCGCTTTGAGCTTTCAAATTTCTTACTGATTTGCTTTGATCTTCCCTGTTGTAACCATGACTGGAATGGCTGCAGGTATGCTGTCAATGAAAGTGCAGTGGTACCGAATGGGAGCAGTCTGCAAACAAACAAGACAGATGAACAGGAAAGGAAAAACAGACGCAACGACAGATGACTGAGCAAGATACTGAGACACAAAGACCAACAACAAGCAATAAGCAACGCTGTCACAAGTGAAAACCTCAAAAATCGACAAAGGCCACTCGTACATGGAAAGGACAACTGAGGTGTTCATGATGGCCAACCCAGAGGCCATGGCAGCTGAGGGAGATGGCGATCCACCTGGGGGCGGGGAGGGCTGGTGTCAGGCTGGCAGGGAGGCAACAATTGGGGCAGTGGTGGTGACTCAAGGACCACATGTGTACCTGAAGGAGGTAGTGGTTGAGGAGTTGGTGCGGGAGTCCCGCAGGGGAATGTGGGCGGAGCTGGTTATGATGGCGGCACTCCAACCCTTTCAGCGTGTGCACTGATGTCACATACCACCCATGGGTTGCGATGACTGGCAGGTGTCCAACCCGCCTTGCTCCTGTAAACGCAGGCCCACACTACTGTGCTGGGGCCGTAATGCTGGGAGGGCCAAGAGCGGGGCCAGGAAGAGGATGGCATCAGCAAATGCAGCAGGGTCTGTGGCTGTCACCCATGGAGGATTTCCTCTGAACTACGTCCGTCAATTGGCGTGGTGTGATAGGTGCTCAAGAACAGGGTGAGGGCCGATGTGGTTGGAGATGTTCAGACTGCCTTTGTCAGCTGTATAAAAGTGTGGCCAAGCCTTTCTGCTGCACCATTGGAGGATATGTTTGATACCATTGGCCCTCAGTGGTGAGAACCTGGGCCAGGGCCACGAGTGTGGCCTCCTTGGTGGTGGCTGCCACACGGTCAACATATGGGTATTTGGAGTAGGTGTCATTGATAAGTAACCACACAGACCCCAAAAACGGGCACTCAGAATCAAGATGGGTGCGATGCCATGGCTGGTGAGGTACAAGCCAGGGTGCAAATGACTGAGGAGGGGCTTGCCTGGTGACGCGCACGCAAAGTGCACCCACGGATGAGCCGGTCAACATCATCATTGATGTCTGGCCAATGCATGTGCGTACGAGCCAAAAATTTCACGTGGGACATACCCCAGTGCCCACAGTGTAACAAACTGAGCACTTGATGCCACAAATCTGGAGGGATGTCCACCTGATGGGATCAGACTCCATGGCTAACAGGAGGACATCATCGACCGTGGAGAGACTGTGGTACAGTGGGTGCCAGGGGCTGAAGTTGGTCCACATCCAATGAGTAATATAGATGGGCTACCAGTGGACCACATAGCGGAGGACCTGCTACAAGACAGGGTCTCGGCATGTAGCTGTGGCAATGTGAGCAGCCATAAGAAGCAGAGCATTCAGCATGTCCTGGTGGGTGGAATCAATGTGGAAACAGAGGACCATCTGTTCATCAAACACAATTTCAGGACCTGCTGGGAGATGTGACAAAGCGTCTGCATTAGCATCATAGGCGGTTGGCTTATACTGGATGGTGTAAGTGTAATTCCATAAAAATAATGCCCAGTGCTGGATACGATGAGCCGTCCACTCTGGAATGTGGGAGTGGAGCCCAAAAAGCATAACTAAGGGTTTATGGTCTGTTAGGAAAGTTAACTTTGCTCCAAAGAGATAGTTGTGAAACTTTTGGACGCCGAACACTATTGCCAGGGCCTCCTTCCAATCTGGGAGTAGTTGTGTTGTGCTGGGGTAAACATCTTAGGATCATAAGTGATGGGCTGTTCAGAGCCATTGACATTCTGATGCATGAGGGGGGGCCCCAATGCCGTATGCTGATGCATCAGCTGCCACAACCAAGGGGTGGTCCGTAAAGAAGGAAGTAAGGCAAGGGGCAGAGTTAAGCATCACCTTTAAACAGAGAAAAGCCTGGTCACAATCAAAATGTACCCCTTTGTGACACAAGTGAATTAGGGGTTGAGCTACAGAGGCAGTCTGGGGTAAGAGCTTCAAGTGACAAGTAACCTTGCCCAAAAACACCTGGAGTTCAGATAAGTCCTTGGGATGAGGGGGGCCTTCAATGGCCACAACATTATGACCTGAAGGGCAAATGCCATCTTTGCTAAGCCAGTGGCCTAAGTATTCCACTTCTGGTTGAAAGAAAAACATCACATGTCTAGCTGACAGCGTAAACCTGCAGACTGCTGAGTGTGAAGTAAGGCACTGAGGTTTTGCAAGTGTTCCTGGCGGGAATGACCTGTACCCAAGACGTCATTCGGACAATTCCTGCAGGGCTGCCTAAGCTGCTCCAGGAACTGCTGGAAAATGGCTGGCACCGAATAGTCAACAAATGGTAGGTGCTTGTACTTGTACAATCAGAAAGGCATGTTGATAATCATGATGTTCCAGGAATTGGCATCTGACGGTAACTGGTGGTATGCCTCAGCCAGGTCGATCTTTGAAAAGTTCTCTCCCTCGGCAAACTTGGTGAGAAGGTCTTCCTGTCAGGGAATGGGGTAAGTGTCTATGAGGGACTGAGCATTGACAGTAGTGCAATGTCCCCACTCAGCCGAAGGGACCCATTGGGTTTCTGTATGACCATCAAAGGTTTCACCCAGGCACTACAAGTCACAGGCTCCAGAATGCCAGTAACCTGGAGCCGATACAGGTCCTACTTGACCGGAAGGGGTGGGGCCCAGAAAAAGTGAGGCTGCACTTCCAGCCGAAGTGTGATGTGTGCCTGAAAATCTGAATCACATCAGAGATCTGTGACAAACAATGGCACAGAAGCTGAGCACAGATTGCCCAGGTCCTGAAAAAGAACAGCTGTGGAAACGACCTCAACTTCATCAGAAATTGAGAAGTTAAACAGTTGAAATGCATCCAGGTCAACAATATTCGAAGCCAATGGATAGTAGACGACAAATAGGGTAAGGAGCTGGGGAACGTGTTTGTAAATTGCCTGGACAATGAACTGCCCATGAAGGGGAATTGAACCATCTCTGGAGGTGACCAACTGCCGAGAGGTAGGTGACAACTCAAGAGAACCCAGTCGCATGTATGTTGCCATATTAATCATGGAGACAGTGGCCCCAGTGTTGACCTGAAAATGTCATCCTCCGTGAAAAGGCTGAATGTGAGGAAAAGCTAAAAGCTACCGCACCGATGGGTCATCCAGTGGGACAATCGATTGCAGAGCATGTATGGTATCTTGAAGCCCAGGAGGGGCAGGACTGAAGCGAGTCGAGCAACTGCGACAAGCCTTTGGATGTGGCCCTCGTTGTCACACAGCATACACGTTTTTGAGTGGCGGGAACATTCAGCTCGAGAATGTGTGGTAAAGGACTGTGGGCAAGATGGAAGTGGACCGCCCGACCGGCGACTGGAGACACAGATGCCATAGACACATCAGGCAAAGAGGAGTCCCAACATAACTGGCCTCTGTTGGCTGGGTCACCACAACTCACGAGGGTGGTTGTGGCATTGGCCGTGAAGGAAAGTGCGGTGGAACTGAAAGGGAACAGCCCGTGAACAAACAAAATGGGGGAATGGGACAGGAAGGACAAGCATGACGACAGATGACAGAGAAAGACACCAAGAACAACAAGCAATAAGCAACGGGGTCACAAGTGAAAACCTCACAAAATCAACAATGTTCACTGGTACATGGAAGTAAGCCAAGTAAACGTGATGTCTGTAAGCCAGATATCGAGAGACTTAGGCGAATATCGGACTGCTTCATTGAGTGAGAGGCAGGCACTTAAATACATGATAGGGTATGTAACTATTGGCCGCTACTTTCCCCACTTTTGCTGCTTGGTGACTTTAATGCAAATCATCCCTTTTCGGGTTCCCCAGGACCTGTCAGAGAGGTGTCATCTTGGCTGACCTGCTTAACGAACTTAACCTCTCCTGTGCCTTAATACTGGAGCACCCACTTCCCTGTCCAACTCCTCGCACACCTATTCCCATTTGGACCTATCCTTCTACACTGCCCAGCTTCCCCATCACAGCTTTCTAGGGCTAACTGCCAGCTTTACTCCTCCCTTCCTCCCTGGCAACCTTCAAGGAATGAGATTTCTCAGTTGTGATGACTAGGTCGAATATCCCACATTTGTGGGATATGTTATCCTTACTGGGATATGTTATCCTTACTGCTGAAGAACGTTCCATCCCCCACACTTCCTCTCTACCATGTCGTGTCCCAGTCCCTTAATGGACTGAGGCATGCTGCGATGCAGTTTGCACATGTAGATGTGCTCTCCACATTTTTAACCCCCATCCTAGTCTGGAAAACTTCATTCATTATAAACACATCCGTGCAAAGAGTCATCTTGTTCTTCAGGATAGCAAAAGAGCTAGCTGGATTTCATTCACTAGTTCTTTTATAAGTACCACACATTGCTGTGTCATGTGGGCCAACATCAGACGGCTCTCTGGAACAAAGATCCATTCCCAGTTTTCTGGTTTGACAGTAGCTGATGATCTCATTGTGGACGCTATTGCTATCTTCAACACCTTGGGATGCCATTTTGCAGAAGTTTCCAGCTCTTCCTACCACCACCCTACCTTCCTCCATCAGAAACAATTGGAGGGGGCTCGGGTGAGACACTTCCCTTCTCGGAATCATGAGTGAGTGCTACAAACCTGTCTTCACTATGACAGAGCTAGATCATACTCTCAGCTCATCCTGATCCTCCACCTCAGGGCCAGACACCATCCACATTCAGATGTTGCAGCACCTTTCTCTTGTGGGCAAGTGCTTTCCACTAAAAACCTCCCTTCTGGCTACCCCCCACCACCCCCCCACCCCACCCCCATATATCTTACCAGATGCATTTTCAAGGTGATGGAATTTGGATGATTCATGACTGGCTCGTGTGGTGGCTTGAATCTCACAATTTACTGATGGATGCTCAGTGTGGATTTAGTGTGTGGCGTTCTGCAGTTGACCATCTCATTACGTTGTCCACCCATTTTATGAATGGTTTTCTGTGAAAATTCTAGACTGGGCTGTGTTTTTTGATTTGGAGAAGGCCTAAAACACCTGCTAGAGAACTGATATCCTCTGTACTCATAAAATGTTGGGTTTCCGTAGGCACCAACCCTGATTTCTTCAGGTATTTTTACAAGACTGAGTTTTCAAGTTGCATGTGGGTTCTGCCTTGTTGGACATCTTTATCCAGGAAAATGGTGTGCCTCAGTATTCCACCCTGAGTGTCATCCTCTTTCTTATCACCATTAACCCTGCAATGGCCCGTATCCCGCCAGGCATCTCCAGTTCTCTTTTTGTAGACGACTTTGCCATCTATTGCAGTTCTCCATAGACCTGTCTCACTGAGCAGTGTCTTCAGCACTGTCTTGATAGTCTTTACTACTGGAGCATTGACAATGGCTTACGCTTTTCCCCTGATAAAACCATCTGTATGAATTTCTGGCAGCAAAAATGATTTCTCCCACCATCTCTACACCTTCGTCCTGTTGCTCTTCCATTCATTGAAACTACAAAATTTTTGGGGCTCATGATCAATAGGAAACTCTATTGATCCTCCCATGTGTCTTACCTGGCAGCCCGCAGCTGTACGAGGTTCTCCAGTCTCCTACATGTCCTCAATGATACTTCGTGGGGTGCCGATCAAACCACTCTCCTCAGTTTGTTGCGGACCCTTGTCCATTCGAAACGCGACTATGGGTGCTTTGTTTAGGAGTTTGCACACCCATCCCTCTTATGCTGTCTCAACACTATCCACCATCACGGCGTCTGTTTGGCCAAGGACACCTTTTACACCAGCCCAGTTTAGGGTCTGTATGCTGACAATGTTGAACTACAACTGTCCTACTGTCATTACTTTCTCCTCAGCAATTATGCATGCCATTTGTCTGCCAAGCATGGCCACTCCACCTATGCATCCTTCTTCAATGATACCTTTGATCATCAGTACGGGACTCGTCCCTCTTCTGTTACCTCCTGGAGTCCACTTTCGCCACATGCTATGGCGATTTAACTTCACACTACCGGCAACTTTCCTAGTGGGTATGAACTGTTCATCACCTTTCCTTTGCAAAGTGGCCCATGTTAATCTCGGCCTTCCTTCATTTCCAAAGAACACTACTCCAGCCTTGATCTGTTGCCTTCAGTTTCATGACCTTTGAATGGAATGTCGTTATAGTACTTTTGTATACACTGATGGGTCTCAGACTAATCATGGGGTCAGGTATGCCTTCGTCATTGGCACCCGTGTCTTTTGATATCGGCTGCCGGCACACTCCTCAGTATTTACAGCCAAACTTTTCGCCTTGTATCAGGCCACGGATTACATAGGGGACACAGCCTTCACAATTGTGTCCTTCACTCAGACTCACTCACTACCTTTCAAAGTCTATGTGCACTGTACACTGCTCATCTCTTAGTGCAGCAGTTCCAGGTAAACTGTCACTTGCTCACTATTGGTGGAACCAGTGTCATGTTCCTGTGGGTCCCTGGTCATGTCAGTCTGCCAGGAAACAAGGCTGCTGATGCTGCTGCCAAGGTTGCAGTCCTTGTACCTCAGCCTGCAATTACCTATATTCTTTCCAATGATCTCTGTATTGCCGCCTGTCAGGAGGTGCTGTCCCTTTGGCATTGTCAGTGTTCATCCCTTCACAAGAATGAGCTTTGGCTTATTAAGCCTCTGCCAGTGCCTTGAATGACTGCCGTGGAGATTATTTTAATTGGGCTGCATATTGGGCACAGCCTTTTTAGCCATTGTCATTTGCTAAGTGGAGCTACCCCATCACTTTGTACTCATCACCCCCAAATTTTAACTGTCCACCACTTCCTGCTGGAATGCCCCTTTTTAACAATTTACATTCCAGCCTGGGTTTGCCATCTGATTTATCAGCCATTTTAGAGAATGATGCGAGAGCTGTCAACTGCGTTTTACTTTTCATCCGCCGAAGCACTATGACGAAGGCCAATTAATTTTTAGTTTCGGACCTCCATTTCTGTATGTTTTTTTTTTGCCTTGTTTCCATGTGCCTGGTTTTAGCTGTCTCCTATTCTGTCAATTGGGACAGATGTGAAGTTGTTTAACTCCTCTCTGTGTTCGTGGTCTATAGTCTTGACTTGGGTGCGTATGACCCCAGTTGTTTTTTGTGTCCTAAAGCCAAATGAAACAAACAAAACAAAACTGCTTGGTGAGTAGATTTTTTCCTATCCAATTACATTATGTTGTAAAAGTGGATTATTTTTTGTTGTTATACTAATTCAATTTAATTTTTATCTTACAGAAAGTTTGACATGAAACATAGCATAGTCAGGAATTATTGGTGATACAGAAAAAATACTCATTCAGATAGAATGTAGAGTAAATGTAATTTCTTACTAAACACTAAACTTATCTTAACATCTTGTTCTCTTGATTTATCTCTGGTGCCAGTGCCTTGCTCATAAAATATTTCCCATCAGTACTTTCACTACAGTCTGTTCCCAGACCAATCTGTTTGTGTTCCTGCCTCACCTCTTTACAGGGAGTCCAGCAGGGAACTCTCTTGCCTCATCTACCACCCACACTCGTGGTCATACATTTCACCTATTGTGGATGATCTATGCACAAGGAGAGAAATGTGCTGAGTTTGTCACAAACATAAGAACCTCATTGCTACAAAGAAGACGCATGATGATGTTGGGCAAGTGCAACAGATTTCCAGTGAAAGCAACCTAAAAACAGTGCTGATACACTTTCAGGTTCTCACTAATATGAGACCAACTCTGTAAGGTGTAAGTTGAGCACTGCAAGCTACGCTGGTGATGTCCTAGATTCCAATGATGTTGCACTCAGAGGAAAAATTGATACTGTAACAACAGCAAAAATATGACAACTCTCATCCCCATGGAGGAGACAACAATGCCATCCAGGAGGCACACCTGGAAGAAAAATACAGGAAATGGCTAGGACATCATTAGGGAGGAACGGTGTGGTGGAACGGTGCAGGCAGAAAAACATGAGAATGAAGGAATGAAGTGACACAAGACAGAGACAAGTTAGAACAAGTAATTATAAGGCAAATAATCACAGAACATGGGAGAACAATTGTGCAGAGTCATCTGCAACCCAAAGGAAATGTGAAGAATGTTTTTTGAACATAGAGCAAAACCATTCAACCACTGTCAAGAAGCACTCGAACACAGAGATGAACTCTACCTAATGAAACACAAGACACTGGTAAGAAGTTTCCAGAGACAAAAAAGTAATAAAAAAAGCCAAAAAGAGAGATGCTCCTGAATAGCCAAAATCAATAGTTTTTCATTGCGACACAGATTGCACATGCCAACATGCAGCAAATGAAACAGCTCTCTGGTGAAGGCAAGGTAGAGAACGCCCTGATCCACTAAAAGATGTCGCTAATATGAAAACTATTCTTTAAGCTTTCACTTGAGCCCTCTGTCTGTAATAAGTCAGAAACACTCCTGTAGGCACCTACAGTATAGGTTGGACTGGCAATGCCAATATTGTGGGCTGCATTCTTGTTAATATAGTCATGGCACTCGGAAGCAGATACTTGATATCGAGTCTGGAACTTTGAATGGCAAGTGAGCCACTGTGAATTGACCTACAAAGTCTGTGCAATGGAGAAATTCTGTAAAGCCCAGTGTCACATGGCTCAAATGTGGAAACTATGCAGTGGCTGTCATGGGAAAGATGAGCTGCACTGAGTGTGAGTTTCAGTTTCAGCCCTGTTAGCATGCCAGCAACTGAAAGCCCTCCATTGTGGGGCATAAGGCGGGATTGTGAAGCACCACCCAGATGCTACACCACACATTTCAACCTCATTCCTGTTATGTTTCCTTCTCCATTCTGTTGCCATACTCATCATCTTTCCTTTCTGACTCACTTCTACAAAGAATCCTCCTGAGAAGTACCCCACCTCATCTGCCACTCATTCTCCTGGCTACTTGTACCCATCTGTAAGTAAAGAAAGGCGTGTTACATTGTATGCATTTGATGTGGCAATTTTAAAGTAGAACAATGAAAATATAGTAATTGGTAAGCATTTTTGCTATTGCTTTCTGTGGGATCTCTCTGAGAAAGATTCATGATAATTTGAAATTATGGGTGAAGTTTTTTGGAAGTCACTAAGTGCTCTCATTGTCAAATACCAGATGAATATAATGTCGGTATATGCCTGCAATGAGTGAAGCTGCATATACAGGCATAGACACAGTTCCTAACTGTTAAACTTGCCACAGTGTGTTAACCACGTAACATAAGATTATATGTTTTAAGTAACAGATTATTACAGCATTTTAAATTTTGATCAGCAATTATGTGAAGTGTTGATAATGAAAGTTTATTTTCCCCTGATTGTCTTCAGATAGCAGCCTGCAACTTCACTAACTGAGTTCCAGAAAGACAGGGTTTTTTAATGTTCACTGTTGTACATAATTGAGTAGATTAGATGCTCAGTTATTCACTGATTAGTAGGCACTCTACAAGACTGAAATAATTGATTCTGTTCTTCATCATTCCATGTTGAAACACTATTAGTTAATCAATTATTTGTTTTACTTTTGCAGATAGTTTTTTATATTAACTCAAAATGTTTTCTGTCAATCAGGTACAATTCAAAGCGTTCTATCTCCTATTGCTGAGGAGAGTGAAAGTGGAAAGAGCACCGGTACAACTGATGGAGCCATGGTATGTTTCACCAGTAGCAGAAAGTTCGATTTTGTGGCCTGTAATTAACACCACACTACTTCCTGGCCTCCTTTCAGGTGCTCACAAAGTTCATTACATTTGGCCTTTTAGCCATTACAATACTTCCTCCTCTTCTGTACTGCCACGCACTCTACACACTTACTTAAATAAAAAAAAAACTACTTCCTTCATATCCTATTCATTTCCATTTCATTCTCATTACATCTCCCATGCCAGTTTCTTTCCTGACACCACAAACATCACAACTTCTTTTCCAATGGAAACTGAAATGCTATCTCAAGTCTAAATTATCTGCTGAATGATCCAAAACATTTCTCAAAGACCAATCATATACTGGCTCTTAATTTAAAACAAGTAACTCTCTTTAATAATTAATGTCAAGTCATGTGTCATTGGTTAGTATGCAGAATCTTAATGACAGCTCAACTTCATCTTTGTTCTCCTGTGTAATGGTAGTTGTCACAGTGCTCACAGATTTAGGGGGAATCCACAATGCTGAACCAGAATGAAACAGCAAGGAATTAACCCAAGGAGAGATATCATCAGTAGGGAGTAAACCACTCAAATCATCATGTACTGTGAAGAACGACAAAGCAACTATTGTCATCTCACCCTGCAGAAATCCTACATCAATCTGCACCAGTTCTCATGTGCAGCACAGAAAGCTCCTAAAGTGTATAAAAGTTTAAAGCCGCCATTTGAACTAAAAAAGACTTTATGGTGGTGACCACTATTCATCAGTACTATAGACATGGTGAGGTAAACAATTTACCAAATCAATAGGTCATATCATAGTTGTTACTCATTAAATATGACAATTAACATTCTTTCAGAATGACAACTACCACTTACTGTTGTCTAAAATACTTACTTATTGCTGTTTGGAAGTGAGTTTTTCTCATTTTTGAGCAAATATCATAAACACAAATGATAAGTGACTCATTCTCCTCCATATAATCATGGCATGACAAACTTCCTGAAGTCTTCTGATAATACTTTCCTGGTTGCTAAATAAGTACCAAGACACTACTTCGAGAGATCTACTTGTCTTAGTGGTTGTTGTGTTTGACACATGTTGGTTAGTAATTCAATGGAACTACCTTAATGTACTTAAACACATGTGTCACAAATTGTGCAGTGTGATGTAAAAGTAACTGTTTAGCTACTTTTGTCCTTTGGGATTTGCTGTCAGTGATATTAAGATAGGTCTTGGTACCTGAAACAAAATCAAATGATAACTCTTGTGATGGTGTTTCAGATCTTGCATTGACCGTGGCAAACAGTCTTTCGTCCAGTAAGTGCTTTAATTTTCATACACCTTGTTTTCTAGGACCAATATTTGGTACAAATCTTAAAGGTCATGGAATATGCCAGATAAAATAAAATGTTTAAGAAACCAAAAAAGAGGAGCTATAAGTTTATGTAAATGCAATCAAGAATGTAACACAGGAATCAGCTTAATTTTTCAAGGAAATCCTCAACACGATAGGAAACTCTTCAATTTTGATTTGAAACTACATGGATTACTGCTAAGAGGTTTGAATTCCTGTGGTAACTTACTGCAAATGGATGCCGCAGTGTACTGCACGCCTTTCTGCTCAAGAGTCAAGAAAGTGTGCCCCATAGGCAGATTGGATTTCTTCCTAGTGTTAACTGAGTGAAAGCTGCTAATTCTTGGGAGTAAGCTGACACTGTTAACAAGAAATGACAGCAAAGAATGTGTGTTTATTGAGAGGCCTATGTCAGATTACCCAGACTAATTAACATGGGTCAGCAGGAGTTACATGAGCTTATACAACTTAATGCCTGAACCACCCATTTCTGAGCCGAAACATCCTTTGGGAAATGGAAGAATTACCCCAAAATATACCACCATACCTCATAAGCGAATGATAATAAACAAAGTATACTAATTTTTGTGTCACACTGTCATTTACTTCATATACCATTCAAATAGTAAAAATGCCAGCATTAAGTCTTTGAACAAGATCCTGAACACAAGTTTTCCACAACAGTTCACTATCCATCTGAACATATAGAAATCTGAACTGTTACGTTTCACTAATCATACAGCCATTCTGTGAAATTAAAATGGCTGGTTTTGGTGAATTTTTTGTTAGAAATTGTAAAAACTTATTTTTGCTGTGATTTAGCATTAGTTTATTTTCTACAAGCCATGAACCTATATCTCAAACTGCACTACTTGAAACAATACCAACATTCCACAAAACATTCTTTACTACCAAGCTAGTGTCATCAGCAAACAGAGGGCATACCATTTATATAAATTAGGAACAATAGATATATTACAGAAAACGCACACCACTCTTACGAGGTATGTTGGCCTCAATGAATGTGTTTTGTGACAGCTGAATTCGCTCCCAAAGATAACATGTAAATATATAAACACGGGGCCATAAACTTTGTTCATTAAACATTATACTAGTACAGACGACAGTTTTGCATTGGTGATTGAACAGCAGGTGGATGATCCGTGAAAATTCAAGAAGCGCTTTGAGTCTCATGTTGTTACATATTCCCTCCAGTGAGTGGATGCCCAATGGTGCACTAAATTTTCTCACAACACATTGAGAACATCCAAAATATCCTAGCAATTACAGTAAAATATGCATTTTTAAAGTTTTTAATGATGTGTGTTGAGAAGATGTTCTCTCCCAGGAGTTGAATAAGGTTAGGCTTGAAACCTATTCAGTACCCTCATCCTCAGGACATTGGAATGTGCAAACTATACAAAGGAAAAGAGAGGGTGAACTGATACTTCTTAAATTCTATGGATATTTATACCAGTATCAGTGTGACTTTAGGCTGTACATGGATACAGACAAAGCAAGCTCCTGGGAACTATTGAAATCCCTCAAGGTTGGCAGCAGAAAAAGCATCATTACTCATTTAAGAGACAGTTTTTCCAAGTTCCTATTTTTATTGCAGGTGAAAGTTAGGTAAATTCTAAGAACATTGAAAAGTATCATCCCTTTGTTCCACTAGATGATGATAGAGAGAGCTGTGTAGGTCAAACAGAGGTAAGGCCAAAAATGTCTTAAATTCTGTAGTCATTGTGATGTGTTAAATAACTTCATCAAATCAGCAGTTTCCCTGGACTTTTTATCTGATGAGCCTAAATATAAAGTCCCTCCAGCACATAGACATAAACTTCACAGAGCCCTATTAAGTATGGTGTAGCCATTTGTTCCCTTCTTGTGCTAAGTTCATCCTTGCTACTTTTCACATATGCTGCAGATGCTCTCCTATTATGGTGCCCAGAATGATACTTCTGCTTAATTCCAAAATTGCACCTCCCCTGGCTTAAAGAATGTTTCTTCCTACTTGGTGTGCAGATTTTGACTGAATATGCATGCTGTTTCATTCCAGTTTGGCACAGAACTTTTCTTGAACAAATTTGGCACAGTGCAAATTTCTTATCGCCTACAATCTTCTTACTTTTATAACTTTTTGGCTTTCTGGAATACACACAGGACATCTTGTGACTGAAATATGTTATTTGAAATGAAAAGAAAACAGTGACTGACAAACAGAAAAAGCCTGTTTGTATAAAGTTCATGGATAAACTTTTTATTTATTTATTTTTTCTCCTGTGAATAGTTCATCTGAGGAACACATTCCAATTTTAGATCCTCACGGTTTGTTGTTTCCTTTTCTTCCATTATGATTTCATTTGTTCACTATATTCTGTCTCTTTGCAGACCATTTTGAACCAGTCTTTTTAGCTACCCTGCCTCGGAATAATTTTATTTTCAATACTTCTTCCTGAAAGATTTCTCTGTTAGCATCTTCTGTCCTTATATAGTTTTTTCTAATTTTTTTTTTTTTACTTCACTGACCCAGCTATTTCTGTACTGCTTATCCCACAGCTGTTTAAAAATCTTATTTGTAAATCTACTGTCTTGTGTTTGTGATGAAGCAAGCTGGGATAGTTTTACTCCCATTCTTGTTTTGCCATCTGCCTCCTTAAAATTCATTTTGTCAGTTTTGAATTAAGTACTATTAAGATATGTCAATATAATCTGCATTTTCATAAGAGAGAAACATTGGCCCTCAGTTTTAAAGAACTTAACATCAGATCAAATTTTGTGCTCAATTTTATGTATGTAATTGAATTCCCAGTTTATTTTGACTATTCCTTGTCGGTATCTTCAATTATTAGGTGAAATCAGTAATTGTTTCATAACTTAAATTCTATTGTTGATGTATAAACAAATCTAAATTCTGTACTAATTATAAACATTTGGGAGACAAAATACTAGTAATCTTAAAGTATCTATTTGGCTCTATTCAGAAACATGTTAGTAAAATTATCTGTTATTTAATCCCAAAGTAATTAATAGCTTTGTCCAAAGTATTGTTTGCATACATTAATTTGTCAATTTGATTATTTAAACAAATAATTCTGTCTAACTCTTGTAGTAGAAGAAACTGTTAAAAAGACGGAATTTTTCGATGTAATCAGTCAATTTAACGAGTTAAGATTTAATTGTAATCTCTGTAAATTAAACTTCAAACAATGTGTAGTTTCAGTACCTATCATTGTGGTAATGTATAAGGGCCTGATTTCTGGTCCTGAGACAGTCAGTCCAGGGCCAAGTTTGAGACGTGGAACCTGTGTTGGTTAGAGCGACAATAATGTATCAACTTAACAGTGAACCTATCTATTTGGACCACATCGGTTTTAAAGGATTTTCTAGCATTCTTAACATCCCCCCCTCCTCCTCCCTCATGCTGTAGAAATCCTTAAGCCACTTCTACTGGCTATTTCCTCAAGGAAATTCGTTTGTGTTACAGCAGATGCCACATTTTCGGCAGGTATAACAAAATCACCTCCAAATTGATTTCGACCTTTTTTCTTCCTCCTCCTAATCTTATTGGAAAAATGCTGAGTTCAATACATTCTTTGTAAGAAATTCTTACAATTTTCCCTAATACAGTATTAAAATGATGGGTACAGGCCGTCACCTTGTGGTACATGTGTTTTTATTTTGAAGGCTGTGAAATTTCTCCCATAAGATTTACTTTACAGAGTGGTATCTGTAAGTGTTTCATGGATTAGGTTTGTCAGTTTAGACCTTATACCAAATCCTCAAATTATTTTATCTGTAGTTTTTCTGTCAACATAATCAAAAACCTTCTTGTTATCCACAAACATAATACAATATCTTTTGAATTTAGTAATTGGTGATGAATTAGTGACTTGAGATTAAATATTTGATCTGATCATGACCTTCCCTTCATCTAAAGCAAGCTTGATATTCACATTAATGGCTGTCTAGTGTTGTTTTTTATTCTGCTTGATAAAATTTTGGAAAATACTTAGCTGCTACTGACAGTAGAGAGGTTACTATGTAGTTGTTTCCATCCTGTTCATTATCGTTCTTATGCAGTGGATGTATCAAGGTAACTTTCCACTCCTCTGGGATATTTTTTTTTTATGTTTTTCAGATTTCATCAAAGAGTAAATTTAGCTAATTTGCCTTATTTGGCAAGGACCACATCAAAAGTTCAGCTAAAATACAATCTTCTCCACAATCTTTCTTATTTCTGAGGGTGTTAATTCCTTCCTCAGTTTGTTGTATAGCTTGTGGTAAATCTTCTTCACAATTTTCATTACTAACTGAGATTTGAAAGTCATGAAAGATCTTGAAAGCATTATTTAACCCAATTTGGCCGTTTTTATTTTAGAAACATATTTGCGGTTTGAAACCTCTTCAATTTGTTCTTCACAGTTTGATATAAAAAACAGGGGATTTATTTCTGTCTATTTGCAAAAGTTTCTCTTTCTCAAAGCTTTATTTGGTATTTCTGATTAATCTGGTAGTTTTCTTTCTTTGTTGTTTAGATTGATCATGATCTAGAATTTTCTTTCAGCATTTTTGCCTTATTCATCTTTTATCCATCTCTGGTATGGTTTCTTTGCATATTTCATTCCACCACATTTTACCTTTATTTTTTATTATTGAATTATTTTTGGTGCTGTGAATATCTTTTTGCAAGCTGCCATGCTTAGTCACTTTAATTTCATATTGATAGCCTTTAACTGATTCCTTAGTTAGTGAGTCTATCTGCATTATGTTTTAGTAACCGTTGTGAGTTTCTGTGTTCTTTGTTAGACAGAAGTTTTACTTCAAAGTCACCTTTCCTTACTACTTTCAAATTCATAACTTCCATTGTACTTCTTTGTGAAATAGGTACATGACCTAACTGATTTTTTTTTCTGACATTTTGTTGTGAGATATCCATGTTTTAGCTTCCCTTGGGAGCTTCCTAAGGTGGGTTGACATCAATTTCAAGAGACAGCTTTGACACAAAATGATTGACCTCAAATGTGTTGGTTCTTCTGTGAGGTGGGTGATATACTACTTGATTTATGAATTTCTTTACTTTCTGTTCATTTCATTGCTATCATGATTTTGGCTTCAAGCCCTTAATGAGCACAGAAAAATATGTGCCAGACAGGTGAAAAACATATTCTTTGAGCCACAGAATTGACAAAACATTCGTTACATGTGCTGTTTCTCCGAATATGTTAAGAAATCACTGGGCAGTTTGAGGCCAGTTTGGTTTCAACATTGTAGTAGTTACAATAAAAATATCTCCCTCCATCATTTGGACAATTCTCATTTGTCTGAGGAGGTCCATTAGCAGTTCGTCTCCTTCTTAAATTACTTTCAGTTACATTTGTGGAAATTCTAAAAGGCCTTGAATTTTTGTGGTGGTTCTTCATTTACAGACCTGCATATCAATGTACTCTGGCAGCCTTGGCAGAATTGTCAAAGCCTAACCCCTCCTCTTGTCCAGGCCAAGTAGGAGTGTCGTAAATATTGCAAGAAAATTTTGATATTTAGATAAACATCTCTTAGCCCGTACTTCAAAATGTCTAATGGAGAAGCCTTGTCAGTGTTTTGTTCTGTGCTTCCAGGAGTCCTGCTGAGTTTTCAACATTTTATGCACGATATTTCGATGACATATTGTGCAGGCTCTTTCAGGTACTGCAAGTCTGGAGTTATACGAAATTGGTGCTAGGTATTCAATCTCTCAAGGAACCATTTATTGTATGTCATGCACCAGTGTATATAACAGAGTTTGATTGCTGGTACCCACTGTGCAATTTCATGCTTTTTGTTGGTTGGGGTCCTCACTGATATTCTGTAACACGCAAATACTGTGTGTTTTTCAGCAGCTCCTATCTCATACCCTTCTAATAGATCTAGATGCAGACACATCCCACACATCCTCCCTCCACCAACTCCACCTACTGAAGTCCAGCTAGAAACATTACCTATCGCTTCAGTGGTGGGCAACCTGTGAAACACGTCATGTGATCTAAATGCTAGGCCGCAGCCAACCACTGTACTGCATTCTAGGAGGGCAAGACAAACAAGCAGTTACTGTCTGCATAAATGGCACACCACCAAACCCAATGCACTGCTACCAGTGTCATTATTATGACCACAGTCAAATGTCATGGCGACGCCCAGCCAACTGTGTAACCTGGCTACCTTGCCCTCTCTGCTGCACAAGTTGCAATGGTGATCATGCCACCTCCTTCCGAGATTATCTCGTGTATCTCAATGACTGGGTGTCCAGGAGATCTGCATCAAGGAAAAAGATGCCTTACCAGATCACTCGCAAATTGTTGGCTAGTCAGTGACCCTGTGTTCTACCATCAGGCAGTTACAGTACCATTGCTGTTACATCTCACTCCATGAAGGATGTGGACATCCAGATGTGTGATGTGAAATACAGCACTGTGGTTGTTGAATCACCCAGTGTAATAGCAGCTGTGTCGTCGTCGTCGTCGTCCTACTCCTACTCCTACTCCTACTCCTACTCCTCCTCACCAGCTGTGCAAGAAGCCTCAAACTTTTGTCTCATGGGACAAAGTCACCTGCTACACAACTGAAAGCCCAGGAGGGATGGAATGAATACTCCCACAAAGACTTTCTATGTCCCTTCAGCCAACAAACATTTCAGTCTTCCTATGCCAACCAGAAAGGATCCAAGAAATCAAACAAAGGCAAACAATGTGCTTCTGTATTGGCTCACAGTTCCTCCTCGATGGTGTGGCCAAATGATACCCTTTGCTGACTGACCACC
Source organism: Schistocerca piceifrons (assembly GCF_021461385.2). Taxonomy (NCBI): domain Eukaryota; kingdom Metazoa; phylum Arthropoda; class Insecta; order Orthoptera; family Acrididae; genus Schistocerca; species Schistocerca piceifrons. Next base: position 45,326,236 of record NC_060140.1, on the reverse strand, counting down.
TTGTAGCTGGTATGCATCTCCAGGTGTCTTTCTGCTCTGGACCTCAAGGACAGACAGAATGAGAATGCCAACACCTCTGTAGATCTTACAGAGGCTGATTCTCCAGCCCTTCTGCCCTGTAGCAGTGAGCCTTCAAAAGCTGCCACTCAATAGTCATTGAGGTGACACCCCTGCATTTTTCCCTTCTCCCCTCTCCTAATCATGACAATCCACCAATGGAATGTTTGCTGCCTTTGATCCAACAAAGAGGATTTATGGCTGCTCTTGTAATCACAGCCTCTGCTTGTTCTCTGCCTCCAGGAAACAAAATTGAATCCTCATGACCTGCTTTGAGCTCTCGCATGTATTTGCAGTCTACTGTGACATCCCCCCAACCTCACAACATCATCCAAGGACCGATTCAATGTAATTGGGTGGAGTGATACTGCTCATCAAGGATGATGTTCATAGTCTTCTTGGAAACCCAGCTTCAAGCTATTCCAGTCTGCATTTTACTTCCTATCCTAAACTTTTCCATATGTACTGTTTGCATACCTCACTCAGTCTGTGTCACTGGACAGTCTTCATGCTTACTGGCCAACTCCCTCACCCCTTTTGGCTGCTCGTTGACTGTAATGCACACCATTCCCTTTGGGACTCTCCCAGAACCTGTTGGAGAGGTGCCTCTTGGCTGACCTTCTCAGTCACCATAACCTCATTTGCTTTATTGCTGGAGTATCCACCTGCCTTTCACACTCCATGCACTCCTACCCCCATCTGGACCTCTTGTGCACTGCCCAATTTACCCATCATCTCATCATTGTCTTTGTTATGCACTCAAGCGACCATTTCCCATTAGCTATCCATTTTCTGACTCCTACCCCACCTACGTGCCCACCCAAATGGCAGCTTTCTAAGGATTTCTAGAGATTTGCTGTTCCCTGGCACCCTTCAGGAAATATTGTTTCCCCAGTTGTGATGCCCAAGTAGAAAATCTTAAAAATTCTATCATTACCACCACACAATGTTCCATTCTCACACTTCATCTTTACTGTGCTGTGTCCCAGACCCTTGTTTGACTGAGCCATGTTGTGACTCAACTCATATGCAGAGATGTGCTCTACATGTTTTTAACATTCTACGAAAGCAAACTGCAGACATTGCAAACTGTTGCTTGAACAGTGTCGTCACACCCTTCAGGATAGCAAGAAATTGGCTGGATTAAATTAACTAGTTCTTTTAACTGTTCCACTCCCTCTTCTGTTGTGTTGGCCAACCTCAGGTTGCTCTCTGGGACCAAGAATCATTTTCAAATTTCTGCCCTGGTAGCAGCAGATAGTCATAATGGACCCTGTAACTATCTCTATAATCTGTAATTTTATAATGGTCTGTTATTCATTTCCCCTTCCATGATGGGATGGTTCCTCTCAAAGGGCACGGCCGACTTACTTCCCCATCCTTCCCTAATCCGATGAGACTGATGACCTTGCTGTCTGGTCTCCTTCCCCAAACAACCCAACCCTTCCATGCTGCTTTAGACTACTCCACCAGGTCATAGTTGAGGGGTATTCATTCCAGCAAACCATGCTGTACTTCTATTTCAATCACTGGCATTATCCTTACACCAGCCTTCATGAATCTAGCAACTGTAGTCTACATTCCCAACATGTTGACTTGTGTTTTGTGGGCTCCTTAGTCCTGCACTGTGGCAGTGGCTGTAAGTGGCAGCTGGCAGCTCTAGTGAATTCAGACAGTTAAGCTCAATTGAAATAGAAATATTTTGTGATTCTTCATTTGTATTATTATGCAGTTTTCTTCGATTGCACTTTAATAAAATTTCACATGTATCTACTTGTCACTGCACCTGATTCGTAATCTGTCATTATATAATTTACCAACTTACTAACACTGAGATGAGCATGTGCAGTGAGATAACATACCACTGACACATTTGAAGGTGTTTCATTTATGCTTAAATTCAGTTCATGTAAAGTTATTCAGCTTTTTAATTTTTTTTTTGCAGGAACAGGAAGAGGTACACCCAGAGGAGGTACTGGCAGGTGAGATTTTTGCTTTATTCAGTAGCTTAATTACATGCTAAAGTTATCGCTTTAATATTTTCTTATGTGGTATTTTTTTCCATATTTTTCTTGCTAAATTATTTCAGTGAAACAGTTGTTCAAAATTTTATACTTGAATTTGACACTGGATGTTAATTACATGGTACATAATTCATACTGAAAATTGGCAGTGCCTTTGTAACTACAAAAGATTGGTCACAAATGTGCAGTTGTGTTTAAAATGTATGCGGTGGTAGATTGTGAGGGAAATGTGATGAAAGAGAAAGAAGACAAATTTCTAAGTACCAAATTGACATTTTAAAATAAGTCATTGTAAAGGTGAGCTAACATTACAAATTGGCACACTACAATAATTAGCAATGTTAAGATCACAGTCCCCTTATTCCGTAGTCGTGGCTCATATTAAAATTATCACCTTGAGATAAATATATTTATGTATAAAACAATCACTCAGCATAGTTGAGCTTCTTAAAGAGAAAAATTGCCAATCTTATTGGGGACTTGATCAAGTTAACCACATTCATGTCCAGTGATTTGAAACCTCATCATCATGTCTCGAAATGAAGAATATTGTCCCTGTAATCCTTCTTCTCTCCTGAATCAGTATTTTGCAACCTCACTGACGTGACGTGTGAAATAGCCTGGGTGCCCCAGTTATCCCTCACCTGCCAAGAGGGTTATTGACTACGCATTGACAATATGCTACTGAGTACAAAATGCCTGACTTGGTTGTAGCTTCACAAACTGTGTACTGCATACTCGATACCCATCTCCAATTCTGTCACCCCGTCCACTCCCATATCAACTTCCCTAATTTAAACATATGGGAGTTGCCCTTAACTCATCCTTAAGTTCCACAATCCTCCCTCCCTCATTACTCATTACCCGTGTGCTGCCTTCCTCAAGCATAGCTCCGTCCATATCCCCGTATCTGTCCCTGTGCCTTCTATAGTACATCCTGTGCCACCCCACCCCATCCCCTCACTGACATTCTCACTCAATGTGTCCACCACAACTCCGCACAGAGTTGTCCTGCAGGTTTAAGAAAATCTATCTGATTGAGAAAGGGACGGAGTGTGGCAAATGTTATTCAAGGCTTAGCCTTTCACTGCTTATTTCCATAGTAACTCTTTCATGACAAACAGAACATCTTAGGCTGGTGCATAAGACTGTAATGTTTTCTGCAAGTTCAAAAAACACACACTATACATAATGGAGACTTAAGTCATCATAAATAATATAATCTGCTCCACTAATCACTGCAGTCTGCCAATGTTGGGGTAACTTTCTGAATCCACAACAGTAGAAATCACGTGGTTTTGTAGCATTGCTGCCTTGTTTAGACAAAAGCATTCCATTCTATTCCTTCCCTTAAATTAGCACAAAGACACATTTTCTAGTCATCAGTAATGGTGCAGGATAGGAATGATCAGTGGTGTTCACACACTAATCGATGACAAGCAAGTGGATGATGCACATAAGGCCAACCAGTAATTTTTCTGATTTGGCTTGTGGTTCTCATATTCTTCATTGTTGAACCTTCTCCATTGCATTCAAATGCTCCACAATGAGGGAATGAGCATGAGGGACACAATTGTGGGGGTGGGGGATGTTTTAAAACCAATTTCCATCAATTGACTTAAGAGTGTGCTTTTATTTTGCACAATAATGCCATTGGCTTCATAGCCATTCTTGAATGCCTGTTGAAATGTTAATATGTATGTTATGCTGTGTTGTTCTGTTATTGAAAAAAAAAAACATGTTTCTAACTTTATAGACCCATTTATAGTTTTCAACTGTGCACAATATCAGCCACATCACATATCTTTCACACATACTCTTATCCTGCAATAGAACACACCTTACAAGACCAAAAGTATATTTTTTCAGTAACTCACAGACTGGTCAAACAATCTTAATTTTTCAACATGATCTTCAGAATGGGTATAAAGTTGAAATCATGACTGTGTAAACAAATGAACAAGTGATATTCAAATCATGGAAATTTCTTTAAAAAGAAAGGTAAATGAGATACTGGTAGTCAGTGAGACAGTGTCAGTAAAAGAGGAGGAGAGATTTGTGAAGATAGAATCAGTGGGAGGAAAAGAGATAGGAGCTTGTGTAGACAAAAAGGAAGACTTAGGGACACCATAAATCAGCTTCTTGGTATACATGAACACATAAGTGTGGGAGAGAGAAAATTTTGGTCTGAGGTCTTACACTCTAGTGTATAAGGAAAAACAACTAACTTGGATGCCCCAGAATTATTTTTGAGCTGTTAAGGAGTTGTGGAGTCAGTGAACTTATCAAAGAAAGACAAAAACAGACAGTGTAATTGAGAGAGGTGACATTGTCAGTGGGATATACTGTAAATCAGTGGGAGAAAAATGAGACAGTGGGGGAGAGCCATATACATAGACAGTGACAGTGACAGTGAGGGGAGGTGGTGAGCATGAAGGCTTCACTAGAGGGAGAGACCGGATGAATGAATTTAGGTAATTGCGTGTTAAAACAGTGGGAATATGTTCACATTGCAAAAACGTTTGGTGAGGAAGGCAAAATGTAGACTGGGGCAGCTGGTTCCTCACTCTACTGTCAGTATTTTAAAGAGGAAAATATTCATCTTTCATGTGCTCCAATAGGGGCATTTTACCAGTTGTTTGCCCTATGGTACTATGTGTTGCATGAGATACCACTGGTGGAACTAGAGTTTGTTTTTTTGTTGTTGGTGATGTAGTAGGTTGAATCAGAGAATGTGGTAGTTTATAAAAGCGTATTGTTGAGACACTATTGAGTGCACTACCTTCGGTTGCATGTTGCATGGAAAGTTAACCTGTATTGTGGAACATGTGGACACTGAAGTGCATAATCTTCTCATTGAGTAGAGGACAGGGATGTAATAAACATTACTTATCAATAATACAGTGTCTGCTAATGCTTCATTTTCTGTACAAAAGGTAATGTTCATCACTCTGATTTTAGATGCTTTTGCTTCATCTGTATTTCTTCCCACAGGAACAAAGCATCAGGTAAATTAGTATCTTGTGTAAAATGTTCTTATTTCATTTCAGGCATAAAAATACATACGCGTTTTTCTATGAGAGTGTGGAAAGAGAAAAATTCAGGATGGAATGTAACAGTATTATGGGAAGGGAGGTTGCTACTCACCATATAGCAGAGATGCTGAGTTGCAGATAGGCACAACAAATAGACTGCCATTAAGACCTTCATCAACAATAGTCTCTCTGTTGCGTCTATCTGCGACTCAGCATCTCCGCTACATGGTGAGTAGCAACATTCCTTTTCATAGTATGGAAAGACAGGCTTCCTAATTACAGAACTGACACCGAAAACTAAATTTGCTACCTCCAATAGGTATTTTTTTCTTTTTTTCAAAGCACATTTTCTGAATCCATGCTACTGGTACCAACACACATTTTCAGTCAGAATTAGATTTTGCTATTATCTACAGATTTGAATAACATTTAAAAATGTATTTGCAATTTCCACTGTAATTAATTATGATAATTTCACAGAAAGAAAACAGTAGCTTGCTCATGTGATGAGCCCTTGCTAAGTTCACACTCTTGTCAAACAGTGTAAGTTAATTGGATAGATAAAAACATCTAATCACCCATCACATTCTTTCGTGTGTGTGTGTGTGTGTGTGTGTGTGTGTGTGTGTGTGTGTGTGTGTGTGTGTCTGTGTGTGTGTTTGTTTTTTCTGCTGCTGCTTGACAAGTAGATTTTTTAATCTATCAAATAATTAAATTGTAAAGAAGAAATAGCTCATTTAAAATTAAACACGAAACAGAATTAGACGCAACTGAGGTGAATGACTCATAAAACTGAAGAAGTGAATTGAAACAAAGAATATTATGAAACAGAGTCGCTACTCACTATATAGTAGAGTTGAAATGAAGGATGTCAAGTTGGGCAGCATGCTTAGCAGCAGGGTATCAACTTGTTTCTTGCCACAGTTTGTATGTGACCATTTATGTGGACAGACAGTTAGTTTGTTGTCATGCCCACATATAATGCAGCACAATGGCTGCATCTTAGCTTATATAGCACATGACTGGTTTCACAGGTAGCGCTGCCTTCAATGGGGTAAGTGACCTTCGTGACCAGGCTGGCGTAGGTGTTGGTGGTGGTGGTGGTGGTGGTGGTGGTGGTGGGATGTATGGGACAGGTCTTGCATCTAGGTCTATTACAGGGATATGAGTGATTAAGTATGGGTTAAAAGTTCTTCCTAAACACCCAGAATCCTAAAACCCCTCCCCTCATTCAGATTCATTGAAGACATCTTTGTGATCTGGAGCAAGAGTGAGGACACCCTATACGCATTCCTCCAGAACCTCAACAGCTTCTCCTCCTTTGCTTCACCAGGACCTTCTCAAGCCAACAAGCCACCTTCGTAGGTGTTGATGTACACTTCAAAGATGGCTACATCACTGTTTGTGCCTATATCAAACTATCTAACTACAAGTAATACCTTCATTTTGACAACTACCACCCAGTCCATACCAAGAAGTCCCCCCCATACAGCCTATCCACCCATGGTTGCCACATCTGCAGTGATGAGAGGCCCCCCTCGAAATATACCGGGGGACTCAATGAAGTGTTCAGACAATAATTATCCTCCAAACCTTGTACAAAAACAAATCTTCTGTGTCTTATCTTTGCAGTTTCCCATGACCCCCAAAGTCACACAATCTGGCCACAGAGGATTATTCCCCTCATAACTCAGTACCACCCACAACTGGAACAACTGAATTACATCCTCTGCCAGGGTTCCTACAAACTGTCATTGTGCTCTGAAATCAGAAATGTCCTGCCTACTATCCTTCACACCCGTCCCACAGTGGTATTCCTCTGTCCACCAAACCTACACAATATACTCGTCCATCCCAGCACAATCCTGCTCACAAACCCTTACTTCACGGCTCATATCACTGTAATAGAAGTAAATGCAAGACCTGTCCCATACATCTTTCCACCACCACCACCACTCCAGTCTGGTCACAAACATCTTATATCCCACCAAAGGCAGGGATATGTGGGAAACCAGTCATGTGATATACAAGCTGAGCTGCAACCAATTTGCTGATTTCAGCATGGGAATGACAAGAAACAAGCTGTTTTTCTGCAAGAATGACCAGTGATAAACTGTGGCCAGGAACTCTCCCTGCAGTATATCCAACGTTCCTGTAACCCTCCTTGCTTTTACCTTCATTAGTCAAATTTCTCACCCATTCAGACCCTTCCTTGTCTCCATTCCAGTGCTACATAGCCCTCATATCACCAACACAAGAAGTCTTCTGAACTCCTTTTGTAGAAATAACTTCCAGGATTTTGCTTTTTTGTGGGTGGCAAAGTCAGTGAAGATATTACTTATCTTTATGACATTATCTGCTAGGTACATACTATTAGACATATATTTTCACTGATAACTTATTCTTGAAGAGAAGTGATGTCTGTGTCTTGTAACTAGTGTGTTCAGAAAAATTAGTGTTTTGATCACTCCTTTTACATTCAAAGCTACGTTTTTACATTTATAATAGCTACTACAGCTAAGGCTAAGTATCTATGGCTGGATGACATGACTGGCATTGCAGTAATAGAGCTTACAAAACAACTTTGCTAATTAATGCAAGTATCTATTAAACCTGACTCTGTCAAAATCCTGACTGTAGTTGGAGATTTGCCATCACAAATGTACAGATACCATTTTTCGATGTACTATTTTTCTTCCTCCTCATGAGATAGTGTACTGGAGACAATTGCATTGTTTTCCTTATTTTGTCTTCGCTGTCTTAGTAGTTTCTTGGCATAATTTAAGTGTTTACAATTATTTATGGAGCTGTGTTTTGAATACTGGGAGAGAGGGGGATTTATGAAGAATAGTCAGCAAGAATAAGGTTTCTATGCTTTACTTTATGACATATGAGAGCTGATTACCTCTGAAATTAAGAGGCTAGGAGAAAATAGTGTAGTAGAAACAACTGAAACACATATGAGAAATGTGCACACACATTTGGAGAGAATTTCTAATAAGTATCCGAAGATAATGTACGTACAGTATCACTGTCCCTTTGCTCTTAATGTATTTCCCATTAAGACTTTCACTACAGTCTTTTCCCAGACCAATGTGTTTGTCTTCCTGCCTCACCTCTCTACAGGGAGTCCAGTAGGGAACTGCATTGCCCCATCTGCCACCCACTCTCATGGTCATTCATCCCACCTATTGTGGATGATCCATGCACAAGGTGAGAAATGTGCTCAGGTTGTCATGAACATCAGAACTTCATTGCAACACAGAAGGCACATTATAATGTTGGGCATGTTAAATGGCTTCCTAGTGCAAAAAAACATCACAATAGTCCTGTTATGCTGTAAGGTTGTCACTAATATGAGCTAAGCTGAGCACTGCAAGCTGCACTGATGATGTCCTAGATTCCAATGTTGCTGTGCTCAGAGGAATAGTTGTGAATGTTAAAGCAAGGCAAGGTAAAGAATGCCCTGATCCAATGAAAGATGTTTGATAATATGAGAACATTTCTTGAAACTCTAGTTCAGCACTCTGTTTGTAACAACTGATAGGCACTGTTGTAGGTATCTAAAGAGTAGGTTGCACTAATGATGCCAATATTGTGGGCTGCATTCTTACTAATATAGACATGGCACTCAGAATTAGATAGACGATGTCAAGTCTGGGACTTGGGTTGGCTGGTGAGCCATTGTGCAGTGGTCTATGAAGGCTGTGAAGAGCACAGGAATACTGGAAAATTGTCCAGTGTCATGTGGTCCCTATACAGAAACTATGCAATGGCTGTCACGGGCAAGATGATCTGCTCTGAGTTTGTTTCAGGTTTATTAACATGCCAGCAACAGGCAGCGCTCTGTTGAATGTCTCAAGACAGCATTGTGAAGTACCAGTCAAATGGTACACTTCCACCTCATTCCTATGATGTCTTCTACTCCATCCTGTTCCCATACTCATAAAATTTCTTCCTGCCTCACCTTTATGAAGAATGAACCTGAGAAACAACCCACATCATCTGCTACACAGTCTCCTGGCTATGTGTATCCATCTGTAAGTAAAGAAAGGAGGATTACATTGTATGTGTTTGATGTGCAATTTTACTGCATGAACAGCAAAAATGTGGTAGGTGATAACATTTTTGCTGTTACCTTATGTGGGGTATCCCTGAGAAAAGTTAATGATAATTTGAAATTCTTGGTGAAGTTTTCTGCAAGTCACCAAGTGCTCTCATAGTCAAATACTGGATGAATAGAATGTCAGCATACGCTTGCAGTGAGTGAGGCTGCATATACAGTCATACACACAGTTCCTAACCGTTAAACTTGCCACAGTGAGTTAACCCTGTAACATAAAATTGTATATTTTAATAAGCAGATTACTACAGGATTTTACATCATAAAATTTCGTCAATAATTATTTGAAATGTTGACAATAAAAGTTTATTTGCCCCTGGCAGTATTCAGATAGCCAGCTTGCAACTGGAATAAAGTTCCGGCTTTGTGGAACTCGATTAGTAATTTTCACTGTCGTACATAATTGACTAGATTAGATGCTCAGTTATTCACTGATCACTAGGCACTCTAAAAGATAGAAATAATTGATTCTGTTCTTTGTAATGCCATGTTGAAACAGTCTTCATTTATTAACTGTTTGTTTGACTTTTGCAGATTAAGTATTTTTTTATATTAACACACAATTTCCTTTTTTGTCAATCAGGCCCTGTTGCCGACGAAGCCCCACGTCCTATAGCTCAGGTGAGTGAAAGTAGAGGAAGCACAACTGAGACTGTCAGAGAGAGGGTGAGTTTCACCAGCAGCAAGGAAGTTTAGCTTTTTGGCATGTTTCCTGGCCTCATTCCAGGGTGCTCACAGTTTTCATTAGCCCATGGGTTTTAGCCCTTCTGTGGGCTGCCCTGCACACCCCATTTTAATTAATCAACTCCTTTCTACATATCCTATATATCTTCACTTCATACTTATTATTTTTTTCACTCCAATCTTTCCTGACACCACAACCTTCGCAACTCCATTTGCACTGGTAACTCAGGTCTATTATTACAATGTAATTACCTACTGAACAGTCACAAAAATTTTTCAAAGAGTACTCGCATACTGGCTAATGACAGTAATGGGTGCAACAGATCTAGGGCATGGCACTTCACTGAGCAAGAATGAGATAGCATGGAATGAACTACTCAAATCAACAGGTACATTGAAGCCTGATGAAGGAACTATCATGTCACACTCTGCAGAAATTGTTCATGTATTTGCAGCAGATTTCATGCAAGAGAAAAAATTCTGAAAGTGAACAAAAGTTTAAACCCACTATTTGACCTGGAATATGACTTTCTGGCAGTAACCATCATTCATTGGTACTATAGACATTGAGAAATATGTAACATTAACCAAGAGATCGGTTACACCACAGTTGATATTCAGTAAACATGATAATTACCACCTACAGTTGTCTAAAATATTTAGTTATTGCAGTTACATGCCAATTACCTTTTTAAACTGATAATGGAGTCACTCTTCTTGCTATTATCATAGCCAGATGAACTTGAAAAAAATCTTATTAGAATACTATCTGAACCATTAAATAGATTTTTCGTGCACTTCATAGAGAGGTCTTCTTTTCTTTGGGTATCATATGTTTAACTTGTGTCGCTTAGTAATTCAATAAACCTAACATCATATTTGATAGCTCATATATGACAGGTTGTGCTGGGAGAAGTAAAAGACATTTAATAAACATACATTTGTCAAAAATTCAGAGCAGGCTGAGAGCTAGAGCAGAGAGCTATCACAGTCAACTAGGAATGAGCAGCCAAATTCCCCAAGTGGAGTTAGCTAATGACTATGCACCAAGGTAAATGTCGACAGTTTACACTGGTAACTAACAGGTTTTAAACTTAATGTATTTAGAATTGGTAATAAGGATGCAACATTTAAGCGAGTAGTTAGTTATGATGAGCAGGAACCTCAGACTCTATAAATGTACCTTATCCTCCTGAGCTCAATAAATTCACCGAATTGAACAGACTACTGGTTCCTGCCCAAATTGTGGCACTCTGACATCGAGCATGTCAGATGAGCAACTTCGCTTCACTCGAGTGACTGGTAGGGGCAGCAGACTGCCAGTCAACTCAGACGTCGTGCGACAACAGAGGTGCCACCATAGCAAAAGGCAAACATGCCTCTGTTCTGGACACAGGGAACAAGAACACATCATTTCCTGCCAAAGCTACCCTGCCAACACACACCAATGGGAACGGAATTCTGCACAAATAAAGCTTCACACAAGAAGGGGCAGGAAGTAGAAAATGTGAACAAAACGCACAAGTGACTAACAATGTAATTGACATTGTTTAAAATTTCTGTTATTCAGAATTGAAAATATCAGCACCTGCTGATAAGATAACTCAAGTGTACACATGTACCAAGATCACTTTGCCTCTGACATAGATCACGTTACAATTGATTCCCTTCATGAGACTTACAACAGGGAATACTCTTACACTTGCATGACATATTACCTGGAACACAAATTGTAATTAATAACACTGACTGATGATCATGCACTCAGTCACTCATAGGTGCATTAATGTAACAGATGCAATTTTAGATAACACAAATATAAAAGAACAACACTTTACTCCACTCAGTTGTGAAGGAGCCATACATTGCAGGATTCCAGCCAGGGTATTATTGCATCCTACACACTCAGGTGATTATCGAGGAGCCATAAAATTTAAGCTTGTAGAGTAAGCCAGTTACTTGCCAATCTGGTTGCTTGCAATGTCCGTATGTCTTCATGCAGCTCACCGCTCTCTGGCCTTATGACTGATTCAACCTTCAGCAGCATCTCGGGACCTGCACCGGACAGTGGGAGTCTGCCAAAAGCAACAACTTGCCAGCCACATGTCCACACGCCAATCGTTCTTCAGGACCCACCAAACCAACACACATGTGCAAGTGTTGCTATGACTCAGACATGATTTAATCCTTCTGTCTTCCACAGTTTGTTCAAGAAAGTTGGTGTCAGTTTTCACAAAGCGTAATATGAATGGCCACGTTGAAAACATTTTGTGCTCTACCATTTCATACTCCTTCACATACATAATCCAACACAGTTCTGTCTCTTAAAGCACTGGATGATCAGTTCTTATGGAGATAGTCCTTGCCTTCTGAATGTACAGAGAAACTTTTGCTCCCAGCAACTTGTCGATCTTGCCAGGTGACCAAAATTCTAGATCGATAAGTTTTATATGTGTCAAATCCAACACACTGTTTAATTTTGCTGAAGGTAACTGACATCTTGTCTTGATCCCAGACAGAAGGTGAAATGAAGAGGTTTATACAGAAGTCAACTTAAACAGAGATGTGCTGCTTTGTTTCTGATATGATTCCACCTGTTCCTTGAATGTATACTCTACTGTGCCATCCGTGAAGTCAGAGGCACTACTATCTATCAACCATGTTGTCACTGTTGTAAGCAGCACTTGTTTGTCTCGGATGATTATAAGTGAGCAGTAATGCAATGTACTTGATGGATGTAAACCATTTTTTGTGTTTCATGTCACTAGGACAATCCTTCCTTGTTCCATCTTGTGTGTTTTATTTCTGTGTGTAGCAATGTGTGGTGCCCTTTTTGACAAGCATGACGGCATACATAAGTGCAACTAGAAGCCCTACAATCACCCTTTGAACAATTGTTGAACAATTTGTTCGGCATCACTATAGGTTTGTGTTCACTACACGTGGCTTGCCTGAATTTGCTGCACTTCTGCAAAGCTTGAGTCAAGTGACGCATGACATACGCAACACTAGCAGCGACTAGATTCATCTCAAACACCCTAAGTGCTTGACATTGTAGGTGGTCCGCTGTTTGTTCCCATATGTGCTGTGTCATGGTAGTACTGTAGCCTTGATAATTTCAGATTTGCATTTATTTTTGAGAAAAGCACATCTCCATTCTAATGTCAGAAAGCTATTGAAACTCAGGCGGGTTTTAAATTTTGTTGTTACAGACTGGTCAACTTTTTTCTATAAAGAGCAGTGATGTAATTACATCTTGAAAGGATACATTTAGTTGTAATGCCATCAGCACATGAATATTGCTTGAAGTAGTGCATTAAGTTCACTTGCACCTTCCCCAGTTGCTGACAGAAATGTTAACAGCTTCTTCAGATGTGCTGATGCAATCAGTCTAGGGTTATTGTATGTGTTGCAAACTGTATCAAATGGTTATTTAGCAGTGTCCTGTAATTCATAATTATTTACCACAAGACTCAAAAATGTCACTAAAATGCCTGCACTACTTTACATTCTGACTCCCTCTAGGCAGACAATAGCCACCCCCCACCCCCTTCCCAAGGGGGTTACGGTTCCTTCGTGTTAGTTCATGCGTGGTGCACATGTGGCTCTGAGCTAATGCAGCCTATTCTTCCTTACTGTCCGCATTTGTCACCCTGCCCTCCCTCCCTATCCTTGCTCACTCCCAGTTACCCTCTCCTACCCCTTTCTTGGTGCTCTGATTCATCTTGACATGGCTATCCACCTGGTTTCCTTTATTGTTTACAATTTGCTTTCCTCTGCCTGTTCATTCATGTCTTTTGGTTTTTACGTCCCCAATTGAGTTTTACCTCCACTTCAAAATTTCCTGTTTTTGTTTAATGTGAGCCGTTTGGGGAACAACTCGCTCCCTGGCATCTGCGGTGTGGATTCCTCTTGCCTTCCCCCTGTTGCCCCCTTCAACCCAGCTAGGTCACCAGCACACATAGCCAGTCTGTGTGATGGGTCTGTTATGTACCCATCTGGCTGAGATCCCTGACAACACAGGAATCACTCTCCTGATTCCTGAATTGTTCACTCCCCATGTATGCCAAGGAGTGGTTGCTTGTCTTCTTGGAGCATCAGAACTCCCACCTATAGCCACCGTGCTAGATGGCCCTTGGTTTGGGTGGGTGGCACCCTTCGGGAGAGCCCATGGTCAGAATGGCTGGTATTTGGGGGATGCTTGATGCATGAAGCGTATGGAGCTGCAAAGATCTGGCCGATCTCAAACGGCTGCTTCTTTGAATGGTGAACAATCATTGAATGGTGCTTCATGTTACCCAGCAACCTCTGCTTCCCTGGCTACACCATGGGAGGATGGCCAGGCTAGCCATCTTTGTATGATACACTTCCCCCATTACCTGATCTGTACGAGGACAGACGGGGACACATTCATTGCCACAATGCCATTGTTTTTGTGGAAAATATTGAGGAAAACTTTCTTGATCAGAGCATCTTCTGCCACCCAATCGGCAGCTCTTTGCACCTGTGATCATATTGGCAATGTCCCAGTTTCTTTTATCCCTCACTAATCTCTGAATATGGTGTAGAGAGTGATTTTTCATTGGGATCTCACCCTGCAAAAGGATTAGGAACTCTGGGCTAATCTGGAGAGGTGTGAATTTGGTTTGGCATGTGGAGAAGGGCCACAAAGACAACCGCATCCATACTGGTGCCTTCATTCTAGCTTTTTTGGGGGATACCCTCCCAGAGAAAGTCAAGGTTATGTGCCGAAGTTGTGATGTGAAGCCATACACCCCACCACCTATGTGGTGCTTCTGGTGGCTGCAATTTGGGCATATGTTTTCCTGGTGAATGGTAGACCCTCTGTACACTCACTGTGGACAACCATTCCATGAGGGAAGCCCCTGTGTTCTGACACCTGTGTGTGACAAATGTACTGAAAGCCACTCCCCTCACTCGCCAAATTTGCCCGGCGTATAAGAGAGGAAGGAGATCCAAGAATACAAGTCATCGAATCGCCTGTCTTATACCGAGGGTTACCAAAAGTATGAGATACTCCATCCAGTGTCACTATCTTCAACTTATCTCTCTTTTACTTCATTTCCTCCTCCTACCTCTCCCTTGCCCAGCCCCATCCACCTATCCCCTCTCCCTCCCCCTACCCATGCAGTTGCCACAACCTCCTGTCTGGGTCTGCTCCCTCTCTCCAGCTGAAGAAGTGCGCCCCTTCTCTGGCACCTGCCAGTGATTGGGCTCCCTTACAAGGCCCCTTTGCCCAGCTCAGTTCAGGCTGGAAGACTCCTATCACTCACAGTGCGTTTGTTCATCCAAAGGCCACCCGCTCTCTTTCAGTCACCTGTACTCCCTCTGTGCTCTACCCTCCTCCAGCTCTGAAATAGGAATAGGAGGAGGAGAAAACGGACAGGAAGAAACATAAATCCTAAGACAAGGTGCCCCCCCTCCCCCCAACCACTGTCCTCAGTAATGCCACCTCCTGCCTTGCAACCTGTGCCTGAGATCTTATCTTATTTACGGATGTCACCTCACCCTTGTAGGTGAAGGCCACTGACCAAGTGACATGGTATCCTCATTTTTTTTTTTTGTGTAATCTGGATTCTGGCCACACAGTCATCCACTGAAATTGCCAAAGTTACTATCCTCACCTACCAGAAATGCAACCTTCTGTCGGAACTGTACTGGCCCCAGGGAAGCATCTGGTGGGATCTGCACTTTGGTTCACTCCAATGTCGTAGTCACCGGATCCCACTAAGTACCTACCTGGAGGCTATAGTGTTTAGAGTGCATATGTCTCTGGCAATCACCATTTGCAGTGTCGACCTCCCTCCAGGTACAATAATTCCTCACTTTGCACTGTCTACCTTAATCCAGCAATTCACACCCCGTTTCTCATCCTTGGGACTTCAATAGCCACCACCCAGTGTGGGAGAGTGACACTTCAATGGGTAGGGGTCTCCTAATTGACCAGCTTATTACGGACCTGAATTTGTGTCTCCTCAATGAGGGATCCCCTACCCAATTCAATGCTCTTAATGGCACCTTTACCACTATCAATCTCACGATCACCTCTCCTGCTCTCATTGCTTCCCTACATTTGTCAGCCCATGATGATATTTGTGACAGTGACCACTTTCCAGTGGTTCTATTGTTCCCCTGCCGCCGCCAGGCAGACAGGCCCCCAAGTTACGAATTCCGCAGGGCCAATTGCCCTTTGTATACATCTGCTGTGAACCTCTACACCTCCCTGTCGAATTGCATTGATGCGGTCTGCAAGGCATCTCTGTCACTGTTCTTCACACTGCTGCCGCCCCCCCCCCCCCCCCCCCATCAACATGTCCCCTCATCGTTGATGGGTACTTTGGTGGGCCAAGGATGTCACAGTCACTGTCTATAATTGCTGACATGCACTGCAGCATTTTAAGCAACACATTTCAAAGACGAACCTCTTTGCTTTTAAGTGTGTTCATGCGAAGGCTCATTACCTAATTAAGTAGTGTAAAAAGGAATGCTGGGAGAAATATGTGCCCCTCCGGGGACATACGCGTCTTCATTGCAGGTTCAGTCCAAGCTCCGTACTGTTCTTGGCTGCCAGCGACAGTCAGTATTCCATTGCCTTAACCTTAACGGTGATTTGTGCACTGATCCATCGGTCCTCGCAGAACACCTTGCTACACGACACTTTGGGATGGTATTGGCATCATCTTCCTGTCCTCCTACATTTCTCCAGCAGAAATGCAGTGCTCACAATGCCCCCACCCCCCCCCCCCCACCCCCGCCAAACCAATCTGTTCATAACACACAACACTAAGTGAGTGCTATAGTCAAGCAGGCTCTTACCTCTTCATGGGACATGGCAGCTGGCCCATATTCTGTCCGCAACCAGATGGTC
This sequence comes from Schistocerca piceifrons, assembly GCF_021461385.2. Lineage (NCBI taxonomy): Eukaryota > Metazoa > Arthropoda > Insecta > Orthoptera > Acrididae > Schistocerca > Schistocerca piceifrons. The sequence continues at coordinate 45,309,424 of NC_060140.1, read as the reverse complement.
TATTATCTTCAACTGCATTAGGTTCGCAGCTGCTTTTCTGTCACAATGATGAAACAGTATAGTTCTCCCTGTCCTTAAGGCCAGAAAGAACCCAATGGCCTCGACAGCTACCACCCAATTAACCAGACAAATGTACTACGTAAACTTCTCGAGAGGATAGTTAGCTACACATTATGTTGTGTACTAGAATCTCCGGGCCTTTTGTCCCTATATCTCTGTGGCTTCCAAGTGAAATGATCTCCAACTGATCATTTACTTGGGTTGGAAAAAGTTACGCAACAGGCTTTTACTCACCACCAGTGCCTAGTTGTGGTCTTCTTTTTACCTACATGTGGCACACAACATGGCTTTGTGCCATCACATTTTAGTTACCAACCATGACTGAGGCTTCCATGTGCCCCTTCAGATTTTTATCCATGAGTTTTCCTCTGAGCGGCTCTTCCGGTTCCAAGTTGGAACTTCCCTCAGCACCCCTGGAATTCTGCAGAATGGTATCCCACATGGTTCTGTGGTAAGTGTCACACTCTTCCTCCTAGCAGTCCACGGGCTTGTGACCCCTATTGGGCCTCTGGTTACTCTGGCATTGTACGTCGATGATTTTTGCATATGATGCAGCTCCCACTAAGTAGCATCTGGTGAGTGTCTGCTCTAAGATGCCATCCCATGGGCCTCTGCATGGGCCACCTCCTATTGGTTCCAGGATTCTCCCAAAAAATGTGGGTAATGCATTTTTATCGCTGATTCACAGTACACCCCAACTCAGAATTTTATTTAGGTGAACAGCTTCTCGATGTTGTAGCACAGTCCTGTTTCTTGGGCCTTACTTTTGATAACCAGCTGACATGGCTGCCCTTCATTTGCCACCTAAATACTGTATGTATATGGAAGCTTAATGCTCTCCACCTCCTGGCCCTTGCATCTTGGGGTGCAGACTGTGTCACTTTTCTCCATCTTTACTGTGGCCTGGTCTTCTCCAGACTGTTGTGGTGGTCAGGTTTATGGCTCAGCAGCTCCTTCCACTTTGAAACTGCTTGACCCTCTTCACCATTGTGGGGTTCATCTGGCTATTGCTGGCTTTCTCAGTAGTCCCAGTGATAGTCTCCTCACAGAAGTGGGGATTCCCCCGCTACACACATGACTGAGCAAACTACTACTTTTTTAATCAGTCATCATTCGCCAATTCCCTGACCATCCGATGTATCCTGTACTCTTCGCCATTGAGGACTGTCTCCCTCCTGACACCCGTTCTTGTGTGGGATTGCCGGTTGGCATGCGTATCACTTCCTTATGTCGGGATCCCCGTCTCCACTCACTGTAATGTACTTCACATCTTTCCTCCCATACCCCTCCCACCCATGGATGGTAACTAGACCATGAATTATGACTGATCTATTCCAGGGTCCTAAGATTCGTGTCAACTCTTTAATTCTCCACCGTCTTGTATGTGCCATCCTTGGAGTGTTCTAGGGTGCCACAATTTTTCACACTGATAGTTCTAAGGCAGTAGATAAGGTGGGATACACTTTCATGTCTCCTACTGCCTTAGAACACCATTTTTTGTCAGGATCAATTAGTGTGTTCACAGCAGAGTTTCTGGAAATTCACAGAGCCCTCCTTTTTTATCTCAGGCCTCCCTCCACAGTGTTTTAATCTGTTCAGATCCAACGAGCAGCCTGCTGGCCATCGACCTCATCCTTCGGTCTCTGCTATACGTGCCCTTCTCTTGGCCCACGAGTGTGCCACCTGTTCAGATGTCTTTCTCTGGGTTCCAAGTCATTTGAGCAACCCAGGGAATGGACTGGCTGACCGTTTGGCTAGAGAAGCAGATACTTACTGCCATTTCCTTCCATTATTCCAACTGTGGATATGCAGATCTATGCAAAATCTCTCTTTACCCAAAATCTGAATGACATCTGGTGTGCTACTGCACATAGTAATAACTCCCCACAATCAAGTAGTCTTCCCCCTGTGGGTGTGCGCTAAGAATAGGCCCGAGGTATTCCTGCCTGTTGTAAGAGGCGACTAAAAGGAGTTTCAACCATTTCGGCCCTTGGGGTTTGACCTCCATTTTCCAAATTCTACAGAAGTACGAGCCTTTTGGGGAAGGACACCTTACGTGGTGTATCACTGGTCCTCAGTGCACTAAGACCTTGGCACTCAGCATTGTAACTGCATTGTAACCACACCCACTATTCCTCAAATTTGGCCTAAACACCTGATGGGTTGCACAAGTTATGCCCCTAGTGCGTCCCCATTTGCACCTACGATCATGATGGACTTTCCATGGCACCCGAAATCCAGCACAGTAGCCAGCCCATTGTGGTGGGGTCGTCATGTACCCTCTAGGTTGTAGCCCCCTGACAACACAGGGATCGTACTGCCGATACCTGAACTGCACCCTCCCCACGTTGGCCAAGGAGTAGATGCCCATCTCCTTGGGGCATCAGGACTCCCAGCAATGGTCATCCTGCCAGGTGGCCCTTGTTGAGGCTGGGTGGCGCCCGTGGGGAGAGCCCCTGGTTGGAGTGGGTGGTATTGGGGCGGATGTTTTGTAGATGAAATGTCAAAATGTATCGGGTCGATCTGCGGCCGAGTCTTTTGAAAAGAAAGGTACTGTCTCTGGTTCTGGTACTCCTGCCCTTTCCCCCTTCGCCACTCCCTGGGAGGAAGGACAGGCTCGCCGGCTTGGGGCGATATACTTCCCCCGCTATTTAGTCTGTTCTCGGACCGATGGGGGGGACGTTCGCCACCTCCAAGCCCATATTCTTTGTCCAGCACATCTAGGACATCTTTGAGGAAATCGAGGCTCTCAGTAAAATGCGTTCGGGGTCCGTTCATATAAAGACCACCTCCGCCACACAGTCGGCGGCACTCGAGCATGTGACTGACTAGGGGACATCCCAGTATCCATTGTCCCGCATCTGGCACTGAATAGGATGCAGGGGGTTATTTTTCATGAGGACCTCCTGCTGCAATCTGATGAGGAGCTCAGGGCCAACCTGGAGTGCTGAGGCGTGCATTTCGTGTGGCGAGTCCAGCGCGGCACCAAAGACTGTTGCATCGACACCGGGGCCTTTATCCTCGCATTCGAGGGGGACATTCTCCCAGAGAAGGTAAAGGTGATGTGCTACCGGTGCGACGTGCCACCTTACGTCCCACCTCCTATGCGCTGCTTTCGGTGTTTGCGCTTTGGGCACATGTCGTCACGGTGTGAGGCTGAGCCCCTTTGTGGCGATTGTGGACGTCCTCTTCGTGAGGAACATACATGCACTCCACCACCTCGGTGCATCAATTGTCCTGGCATCCACTCACCTAGATCTATAGACTGCCCCGCGTATCACATGGAGAAGAAGATTCAAGAATTAAAAACTTTGGATCATCTCTCTTTTTCTGAGGCCAGGAAGAAGTATGACCACCTCCATTCCGTGACGTTGGCAATATCGTTGGCCTCAGTCGTGTTGGCTCCTTGCACAGTATCCTCACACCTATCCTGTCCCCCCTCCACCTCCTCACCCCATCTGGGGTTTATGCCTCCGCCTCCCAAATCCCTCCCTTCCAAATCCTCCTCCCTCATGGCCCCTGCCCCCTCTGCCCCAGGGGCCACCCTTCCTCCTCCTCCTCCTCCTCCTCCTCCTCCACCTCCACCACCTGAGGAGCGATCATCTTCTCAGGCGTCCATCGGGCAAATGTTCCAGACCCCGGCTTCCAAGGTCCGGCATTCCAAAATGGAGCCCGCGCGTGAGGACCTTCTTCGGGTCCAGCATACCATCCCCGTGCCTCATCAGACTTCCAAGAAGGCCTCCAAGAAGAAGTCTTTATCCCCCTCTCCACCCCGGCGCGTTTCGTCTGACGCTCCATCCATGAGTCGCTGCTCCCAGCCGTCCTCAGTTTGGCCGGGACGCTCTGCTGCCAGGCGCTCAGCTGGCCTCTCATCGGCGAATGATACTGCCCCTCCTACGCAACCCAGGACAGCGGCCGCAGCTGGCGACGACTCGATGGAACAGGATCCGCCTCCCGCCGGTTGTAGCGTTGTTCCCTCATAACCTGGCCCTCTGCGGCCGTCGAGGTGACCAGCTCTTCCCCTGTTTCATTCCCCCTTTTTTCTGACTAGAGATGGCTTTGTTACATTGGAACATAAGAGGTATTCAATCTAATCGGGAGGAATTACAACTGCTCCTCCGCCTGCACTGTCCGCTCGTCCTTGGTCTCCTGGAAACCAAGTTGCGCCCAACTGACCGTATTGCTTTTACCCACTATACCTCGGAGTGGTATGACCTCTCACCCCTGTGGACGGTATTCCAGCTCATGGTGGGGTCATGTTGCTCAGTTGGGATGATGTCTATTACCATCCCATCCCATTGACCACCCCACTCCAAGCAATAGCTGTCCGTATTACTCTTTCTGCCTTTACTTTTTCTGTTTGTACCGTCTACACTTCATCGTCATCCGCAGTTAGTCGGGCTGACATGATGCACCTGATTGTTCAGCTTCCTCCGCCGTTTTTATTGTTTGGCGACTTCAATGCCCATCGTCCCCTTTGGGGCTCTCCTGCATCCTGTCAGAGAAGCTCCCTCTTGGCGGATGTCTTCAACCATCTCAATCTTGTCTGCCTCAATACTGGCGCCCCGACTTTCCTCTCGGACTCTACTCATACCTACTCCCACTTGGACCTCTAGATCTGTTCTACCACTCTTGCCCATCGATTCGAGTGGTATGTCCTTTCTGACACCTATTTGAGCGACCACTTCCCCTGTGTCGTTCGTCTCCTGCACCACACCCCATCCCCACGTCCTTAGAGCAGGAACATACCGAAAGCTGACTGGGGACTTTACTCCTCCCTGGCGACCTTTCCGGACCACGATTTTCTCAGTTGTGACAGTCAGGTTGAATACTTCACGGCTGTTATCATCAATGCTGCCGAACGTTCCAATACTCGTACTACCTCTTCTTCACGTTATGTGCTGGACGACGTGTTTTATGCACCTTTCGCCGCCATCCTACGTTGGCGAATTGTATTGGATACTAACGACTCCGAGCGCAGTGCCGTAGAGTCATCAAAGACAGCAAAAAAGCTTGTTGGGCCTCTTTCATCAGCTCCTTTAACAGTTTTACTCCCTCTTCTATCGTCTGGGGTGGCCTGCACCGGCTGTCGGGCATTAAGGCCCACTCCTCGGTACCTGGTCTGACCTCAGGTAATGAGGTCCTTGTTGATCCTGTGGCTGTCTCCAACGCCTTCGGCCGCTTTTTCGCGGAGGTTTCAAGGTCCGCCCATTACCACCCTGCCTTCCTTCCCAGGAAAGAGGCAGAAGAGGCTCGGCGACCTTCCTTACACTCGCTGAATCTGGAAACTTATAGTGCCCCCTTTACTATGCGGGAACTCGAACGTGCACTTGCACTGTCCCGTTGCTCAGCTCCGGGGCCAGATGCCATTTACGTTCAGATGCTGGCACACCTTTCTCCGGCGGGCAAAAGCTTCCTTCTTCGTACCTACAATCGCGTCTGGACCGAAGGTCAAGTCCCCATGCGTTGGCGTGACACCATCGTTGTTCCTATACCCAAACCTGGGAAGGATAGACACCTTCCTTCTAGTTACCGCCCCATTTCTCTTACAAGCTGTGTCTGTAACGTGACGGAGCGCATGGTTAACCCTCGGTTAGTTTGGATTCTTGAATCTCGACTGCTACTTACCAATGTTCAATGCGGCTTTCGTCACCGCCGCTCCGCTGTTGACCTTGTCGACATTCATCATGAACAACTTGTTGCGAAAGCGCCAAACGGTAGCTGTGTTCTTCGATTTGGAGAAGGCTTATGATACCTGTTGGAGAGGAGGTATCCTCTGCACTATGCACAGGTGGGGTCTACGCGGTCGCCTGCCCCTTTTTATTGATTCCTTTTTAACAGATCGAAAGTTAAGTGTACGTGTGGGTTCCGTATTGTCCGACGTCTTCCTCCAGGAGAACGGAGTGCCTCAGGGCTCCATCTTGAGTGTAGCCCTTTTTGCCATCGCGATCAATCCAATTATGGATTGCATTGCACCTAATGTCTCAGGCTCTATCTTTGTCGATGACTTCGCTATCTACTGCAGTGCCCAGAGAACATGCCTCCTGGAGCGCTGCCTTCAGCGTTGTCTAGACAGCCTATACTCATGGAGTGTGGCAAATGGCTTCCGTTTCTCTGAGGAGAAGACGGTTTGTATCAACTTTTGGCGATATAAAGAGTTCCTTCTGCCGTCCTTACATCTCGGTCCCGTTGTTCTCCCTTTCGTGGAAACAACTAAGTTTCTAGGGCTCACATTGGACAGGAAACTTCGTTGGTCTCCACACGTCTCTTATTTGGCTGCCCATTGTACACGTTCCTTAATGTCCTCAGAGTGCTTAGTGATTCATCTTGGGGAGCGGATCGCACTGTCCTGCTTCACTTGTATTGGCCCATAGTCCGATCAAAGCTGGATTATGGGAGCCTCGTCTACTTGTCTGCTCGGCCATCCCTCTTATGCCGTCTCAACTCCATCCACCATCGGGGGTTACATCTTGCGACCGGAGCCTTCTACACTAGTCCCGTAGAGAGTCTTTATGCTGAAGCTGCCGAATTACCATTGACCTACCGGCGCGACGTACTGCTTTGTCGGTATCCCTGCCAGCTGTTGTCAATGCCCGACCAGCCCTCTTATCAGTCCTCCTTCGCCGATTCTCTCGACCGTCAGTATGGGTTGTATCTGTCTGCCCTGCTGCCCCCTGGAGTCCGCTTCCATCACCTGCTTCGACAATTGGGTTTTGCCCTCCCTACCACCTTCAGAGAGGGTGAGAGCCCGACACCACCTTGGCTCCAGGCTCTGGTTCATATTTATCTCGACCTCAGCTCAGTCCTGAAGGAGGGTACTCCGGCTGATGTGTATTGCTCACAGTTTGTCGAACTTCGTGCACGACTTGCTGGTCACGCCTTTATTTACACCGATGGCTCCAAAACTGACGATGGTGTCGGCTGTGCCTTTGTCGTTGGGGCCGCCACCTTTAAATACTGGCTCCTCGACCAATGTTCCAGCTTTACGGCCGAGCTTTTTGCTCTCCATCAGGCCGTTCAGTATGCCCGCCGCCACCACCATTCATCGTATACACTCTGCTCTGATTTCCTCAGTGCTCTTAAGAGCCTTGGAGCTCCCTATCCGGTCCATCCTTTGGTGCAACGGATCCAGCAGTCCCTCCATTCTTTCGCTGATGAGGGTCTCCTGTCAGTTTTCTGTGGGTTCCCGGACATGTAGGAGTGCCTGGGAATGAGGCTGCAGTCCTCCTGCCTCGGCCAGCCTCCCATTGCGTCCCGTTATCTGACGTTCATGGGGTTGTTTGTAAGAGGCTTGTGTCGTTGTGGTGGGATGCTTGGTCATTCCTCCAAGGAAACAAGCTCCGGGCAGTAAAACCGCTCCCAACTGCTTGGACATCCTCCTCCCGACCATCTCGGCGAGATGAGGTCCTTCTGACTAGGTTGTGGATTGGGCATTGCCGGCTTAGCCACCGCTACCTGATCTCCGGTGACCCAGCCCCACAGTGCCCTTGTGGTCAAGCATTAACAGTGTGCCATGTTTTATTGTCGTGTCCCCGATTTTGTCAATCTTGTGTTGTCCTGTCCCTGCCATCTACTTTACCGGATATTTTAGCTGATGACGCTCGAGCAGCTGCACGTGTCCTGCTTTTTATAACTTTGACTGGCTTGTCCAAAGACATCTAACTTTTATATGTCTTTTATCTTCATCTTTGTCAGGACTTTCTGGTGTCCCCCCCCCCCCCCCCCCCCCCTGAGTTTTACTAGATTCCATGTGCTCTAACAACTGTGACTGGGTGCTAATGACCTAAGTAGTTGAGCGCCCTTAAACCCCACCAAAAAAAAAAAAAACCGTGGATTACGTTTAGTATCTACAGCTTTTTACACCAGCCCTGTGGAAAGCCTTTATGCTGAGACTGCTGAACCTCCGCTGTCCAATTGGCGAGCAGTCCTTCTGAGTCTTTATGCTAGCCATTTGTCTTCCATGCCTGCTAATCCAGTCCATGACATTTTCTTCGACGCCTCCTTTGATGTAGGGTATGCAGGCCACCCTTCCTCCATACTACCACCGGGAGTCCGCTTCCGTCAACTGCTCCATTCTCTTTCCTTCCGCTTTCCTAAAACTTTCTTGAGAACTGGGGGTACAGCACCACCTTGGCTCCATCCCCAGACCTGCTTGCTCCGTGATCTTTGTCAGTTTCTGAAGGATGGTACCCCTTCACTTGTTTATTGTCGGGCATTTTCTGCTCAATGTGCACAAATGAAGGATGCCACATTTATTTACACTGATGGATCAAATACATCATTTTGTGTAGGGAGTGCCTATATTGTTGGCGACACCCCAAATCGATTTCGGCTTCCCGATCAGTGTTCCGTTTATACTGCGGAGCTTTACACTGTTCTCCAGGCTGTCCAATAAATCCGTCACCATCAGCGGATACAGTATGTTATGTGTACAGATTCTCTCAGCTCTCTCCTCAGTCTCCAAGCTCTCTACCCTGTCCACCCACTGGTCCACCGGATTCAGGACTGCCTCCACTTGCTCCCTTTGGGGGCGTCTCGGTGGTGTTCCTCTGGATCCCAGGACACGTTGGTATCTGTGGAAATGAGGCGGCCGATATAGCAGCCAAGGCTGCAGTCTCTCTTCTTCGGCCAGCTATTCACACGATTCCCTTCACCGATCTGTGGAGTGTTTTATGTCATCGTGTTGTTCCTTTATGGCATGCACATTGGTCAACACTTCCCCATAATTGCGGGACATGAAAGCTCTTCCCTGTGCTTAAACCTCTTCCTCCCGAATGCGTCGTCAGGAGGAGGTAATATTAACTAGACTCCGGATAGGGCACTGTGTTTTTAGCCATCGACATCTTTTAAGCGGTGATCCTCCCCCACTCTGTCCCCACTGCTCTCAGCTGTGGACAGTAAGACACCTTTTACTCAAGTGCCCCTAATTTACTCTGTTACGCGCCCGTCTACAGCTGTCGCCTGAAATATCGTCAATTTTAGCAGATAACGCGCTCAGCTGATCGCGTTCTTGAGTTTATTAGTGCCAGTGAGATGACGTCGGTCATTTGAAGCCCTTTTTGGGGACAACCAAACCCTTACTCTAGTGGTTTTTCATGCTGTACTCCTGCTTTTAGTTTCTCCAATTTTTTGAGTTTCGCTCCCTTAGCTGTTGGTTCCATTTTCGTATTTTACTTTTACCTAAGTCACAGATTGGGCGCTAATGACCATAGCAGTTTTGCGCCCTAAAACAAAACAAAAAAAAACGCAAAACCAACTGAGGAAAATACAGGCGGCGGAAATGAGATCTTAAAGGAGTATTAAAGATGGTGTGAGGGTGGATACAATCCGAAATGAAGATATTAGGAAAGACTAAATATAGGATCAATATGTAATAAAACATTTAAAAAGATACAAAACCAGACTTTACACAGGTAATGTTGGAATACACGCTGAGCGGCAGAAGAGTTGCAGGACAGCCCAGGAGATTGTGGAGACAACTGTAAAACCAGAGCGGGCAAGAATCCCTGACTCATAAAATGAAAATGAAGAAGAAGAAGAAGAAAGGAAGAAACTGCAGCAAACTACCTCTAAGAGAATAATGAGCAAAAAGGATCATACAGACTCAAGGCCGGAAATCCTGTACAGTACATTACAGCACTCAACATGCTGAGACAAGACAACCGTTAGAGAACCTGTCCAAAGTGGCTCCCACAGGCCTCTAAGCAAGTGTGGACATGATTCAGCTGCATCAGACACAAATTTTCAAATGTCCATTTACTAGTTCTCTTAACTGTTCCACACCCTCTTCTGTTGTGTGGGCCAACCTCAGATGGCTCTCTGAGACCAAGAATCAATTTCAAATTTCTGTCCTGGTAGCAGCAGATATAGGCATAATAAACCCTATCACTATCTCTATGATCTGTAATTTTATAATGGTCTGTTATTCACTTCCCCTTCCATGATCCTTCAGACTACTCCACCAGGTCATATTTGAGGGGTGTTCTTTCCAGCAAACTATTCTGTACTTCTGTTTCAGTCACTGGCATTATCTTTGCACCAGCCTTCATGGATCTAGCAGCTGTAGTCTACATTCCCACCATGTTGACTTGTGTTTTGTGGGCACCTTTGTCCTGCACTGTGACAGTTGCTGTATGTGGCAGCTGGCAGCTCTAGTGAATTCAGACATTTAAGCTCAAGTGAAATAGAAATATTTTGTGATTCTTCATTTGTATTATTATGCAGTTTTCTTCGATTGCACTTTAATAAAATTTCACATGTATCTACTTGTCACTGCACCTGATTCGTAATCTGTCATTATATAATTTACCAACTTACTAACACTGAGATGAGCATGTGGAGTGAGATAACATACCACTGACACATTTGAAGGTGTTTGATTTATGCTTAAATTCAGTTCATGTAAAGTTATTCAGCTTTTTAATTTTTTTTTGCAGGAGCAGGAAGAGGTACACCCAGAGGAGGTATTGGCAGGTGAGATTTTTGCTTTCTTCAGTAGCTTAATTACATGCTAAAGTTATCGCTTTAATATTTTCTTATGTGGTATTTTTTCCATATTTTTCTTGCTAAACTATTTTAGTGAAACAGTTGTTCAAAAGTTTATACTTGAACTTGACACTGGATGTTAATTACATGGTACATAATTCATACTGAAAATTGGCAGTGCCTTTGTAACTACAAAAGATTGGTCACAAATATGCAGTTGTGTTTAAAATTATACAGTGGTAGATTGTGAGGGAAACGTGATGAAAGAGAAAGAAGCCAATTTTTAACTACCAAATTGACATTTAAAAATTAGTCATTGTAAAGGTGAGCTAACATTACAAATAGGCCCACTACGATAAGTAGTAATGGTTAGATCACAGTCCCCTTATTCTGTAGTCATGGCTCATATTAAAATCATCATCTTGAGATAAATATATTTATGTATACAACTATCACACAGCACAGTTGAGCTTCTTAAAGAGGAAAATTGCCAATGTTATTGGGGACTGGATGAAGTTAACCACATTCATGGCCAGTGATTTGAAACCTTATCATCATGTTTTGAAACGAAGTGTATTGTCCCTGTAATCCTGCTTCTCTCCCAAAGCTGTATTTTGCTACCTGACTGATGTGTGAAATACCCTGGGTGCCACCCAGAGTGCAATTTGTGCTTTTACCAGGGGGGGGGGGGGGGGGGTGGTGTGTCTTAGGGGGTTAGTAGAATTATATATGTTACTAGTTTGGACGGTGGCGTTACGCATGGTTAAACAGCTATTTATGAATAGATGTTAATGCCGAAACTCACTATTGACACGTATGCACTATCAGAAAAGCCATCTCTTGTTATATCTTTAAAAGTACATTATAGCTAAAGCTTATTTACAAAATCATCTACGTACGGGTACAGATACACAAGGGGAATTTGAAAAGTGGAGGCACATTAGTGAAAAGTCTTACTTACTCTAATGATAGAAAACTGTAACATATTAATAGTATTAATAGGAAGACTTATTCATCAAATTCAGTATTTGGCTGCACAAATTTATATGTAAAGTTTTACTCCAGTGCGTGGGAAATAAACATCCCAGGTTGGGATGAAAAACTAAAACCAGAGGAGGGGATGGTCTGATGCAGAGGGGGGGGGGGGGGGGGGGGGGCACACTGGTGCCACCGTTATCCCTCGCCTGCCAAGAGGGTAATTGACTATGCAATGACAACATGCTATTGACAAGGGGACCTCCCCATCGCACCCCCGTCAGATTTAGTTATAAGTTGGCACAGTGGATAGGCCTTGAAAAACTGAACACAGATCAATTGAGAAAACAGGAAGAAGTTGTGTGGAACTGTGAAAAAATAAGCAAAATATACAAACTGAGTAGTTTATGGGAAGATAGGCAACATTAAGGATGATGGGAACGCAGGAGCGCCGTGGTCTCGTGGTAACGTGAGCAGCTGCGGAATGAAAGGTCCTTGGTTGAAATCTTCCATCGAGTGAAAAGTTTAATTTTTTATTTTCAGTTTATGTGACAAACTCTTATGTTTTCATCACATTTTTGGGAGTGATTATCACATCCACAAGAAAACCTAAATCGGGCAAGGTAGAAGAATCTTTTTACCCATTCGCCAAGTGTACAAGTTAGGTGGGTCGACAACATATTCCTGTCATGTGACACACATGCCGTCACCAGTGTCATATAGAATATATCAGATGTGTTTTCCTGTGGAGGAATCGGCTGACCTATGACCTTGCGATCAAATGTTTTCTGATCTCATTGGTGAGGTGCGTCCTTTCATCTACTAATCGCACGGTTTTGCGGTGCGGTCGCAAAACAGACACTAAACTTACTACAGTGAACAGAGACATCAATGAACGAACGGACAGATAATAACTATGCAAAAATAAAGAAAGTAAAATTTTCATTCGAGGGAAGACTTGAACCAAGGACCTCCCGTTCAGCAGCTGCTCACGCTACCACGGGACCATGGCGCTCCTAAGCTTACGTAGTCCATTATGTTGCTTATGTGGCTCATGGACTACTCAGTTCATATATTTTGCTTATTTTTTCACAGTTCCACACAACTTCTTCCTGTTTTCTCAATTGATCTGTGTTCAGTTTATCAAGGCCTATCCACTGTGCCAACTTATAACTAAATGTGAGGGGGGTGCGATGGGGAGGTTCCCTTGTGAGTACAAGATGCCTGACTTGGTCGTAGCTTCACAACCTGTGTACTACATTCTCGAGACCCATCTCCAATTCTGTCACCCCTTCCACTCCCATATCAGCTTCCCTGATGTAAACATATAGGAGTTCCCCTTAGCTCATCCTTGAGTTCCACAATCCTCCTTCCCTCAGTACCTGTATGTGTCCCTGTGCCTCTTATACACTCCTGGAAATGGCTAAAAGAACACATTGACACCGGTGTGTCAGACCCACCATACTTGCTCCGGACACTGCGAGAGGGCTGTACAAGCAATGATCACACGCACTGCACAGCGGACACACCAGGAACCGCGGTGTTGGCCGTCGAATGGCGCTAGCTGCGCAGCATTTGTGCACCGCTGCCGTCAGTGTCAGCCAGTTTGCCGTGGCATAAGGAGCTCCATCGCAGTCTTTAACACTGGTAGCATGCCGCGACACCGTGGACGTGAACCGTATGTGCAGTTGACGGACTTTGAGCGAGGGCGTATAGTGGGCATGCGGGAGGCCGGGTGGACATACCGCCGAATTGCTCAACACGTGGGGCGTGAGGTCTCCACAGTACATCGATGTTGTCACCAGTGGTCGGCGGAAGGTGCATGTGCCCGTCGACCTGGGACCGGACCGCAGCGACACACGGATGCACGCCAAGACCGTAGGATCCTACGCAGTGCCGTAGGGGACCGCACAGCCACTTCCCAGCAAATTAGGGACACTGTTGCTCCTGGGGTATCGGCGAGGACCATTCGCAACCGTCTCCATGAAGCTGGGCTACGGTCCTGCACACCGTTAGGCCGTCTTCCGCTCACGCCCCAACATCGTGCAGCCCGCCTCCAGTGGTGTCGCGACAGGCGTGAATGGAGGGACGAATGGAGACGTGTCGTCTTCAGCGATGAGAGTCGCTTCTGCCTTGGTGCCAATGATGGTCGTATGCGTGTTTGGCGCCGTGCAGGTGAGCGCCACAATCAGGACTGCATACGACCGAGGCACACAGGGCCAACACCTGGCATCATGGTGTGGGGAGCGATCTCCTACACTGGCCGTACACCACTGGTGATCGTCGAGGGGACACTGAATAGTGCACGGTACATCCAAACCATCATCGAACCCATCGTTCTACCATTCCTGGACCGGCAAGGGAACTTGCTGTTCCAACAGGACAATGCACGTCCGCATGTATCCCGTGCCACCCAACGTGCTCTAGAAGGTGTAAGTCAACTACCCTGGCCAGCAAGATCTCTGGATCTGTCCCCCATTGAGCATGTTTGGGACTGGATGAAGCGTCGTCTCACGCGGTCTGCACGTCCAGCACGAACGCTGGTCCAACTGAGGCGCCAGGTGGAAATGGCATGGCAAGCCATTCCACAGGACTACATCCAGCATCTCTACGATCGTCTCCATGGGAGAATAGCAGCCTGCATTGCTGCGAAAGGTGGATATACACTGTAGTAGTGCCGACATTGTGCATGCTCTGTTGCCTGTGTCTATGTGCCTGTGGTTCTGTCAGTGTGATCATGTGGTGTATCTGACCCCAGGAATGTGTCAATAAAGTTTCCCCTTCCTGGGACAATGAATTCACGGTGTTCTTATTTCAATTTCCAGGAGTGTATTACACCCTGTTCCAACTCATCCCCTCACTGACATTCGCAATCAATCAGTTCACCACAACTCCTCATACAGTTGGGCTGCAGGTTTAAGAAAATTTATCTGACTGACAGAGGGACAGACTGTGACAAATGTTATTCCAGACTTAGCCTTTGATTGTTTATTTCTACATTAACAGTTTCATGACCAACAAAACATCTTAGGCTGGTGCGTAAGACTCAAATATTTTCTATAAGTTCCAAAAACACACACTACACGTAATGGAGACTTAAATCATTGAAAATAATATAATCTACTTCACTGATCACTGAAGTCTGCCAATGTTGGGGTAACTTTCTGAATCCATAACTGTAAAAATCATGTGGTTTTGTAGCAAAGAACTTGTAGAGCCATGTTCAAAGTGTATTTTCACCCCAAAAGGAAGTTTGTGAAGATCATTGAACAGAGAGCAGAAAAGGTGAAATCTGTGGGTGCAATGTCAGGTGGAATGGTGGTTGCAGATTGACTTCCCAACCCAGTTGTTGTATAGTGTTACTGGCCAGTGTCGCAGGATTCCGGTTGCTGTTATTGTGGAATAGCATCACTTCACACAGTCTTCCTAGTTGTTGTTCTGGGATTTCGTCTGGAAGATGTCTGTTGATGACAATAAATGCCGACAGGAGAGTTACCTCATGCAAGCAACTCTTTGTACACCACATGGCCACTGTTCCACCAGATGCATAACACTATCTTAAGTGGATGCATGCAAGTCTTTTTATGTGGCATTACTGCTTTGTTTGGACTAAACCATTTCTTTCCTTTCTTTCCCTTGCATTAGCACAAAGACAAATTTTCTAGTCATCAGTAATGGTGCAGGATAGGAATGATAGGTGGTGTTCACACACAAATCGATGACAAGCAAGTGGATAATGCACATATGGCCAACCAGTAATTTTTCTCATTTGGCTTGTGTATCTCATATGCTTCATTGTTGAACCTTCTCCATTGCATTCAAATGTTTCACAATGATGGAATGAGCATGAGGGACTCAATAGAGGGGAAATTTTAGAAAATGATTTCACTGAAGAAAATGTTGGTGTTCCTTTATTTGACCCTATAATATTCTTTCCCCTATTGTAACCAAGTCTGTGGCATTCACTAAGAGAAGCAGAATGTTTCACAAGTGTTGATCACATTGAGTGTGGGATAGCATTTCACATTTCCTGATTACAATCTCTGAATTCCAAAGACAAGTCATGTTTCAGATTTATCAGTCCCCTTGTCATAGTAAATACAATGCAGGGTGAATGTTGTTTGTTCGGTATGATTTGAACTGGGAGTTGCAGCAACAGTAAATGAATAATGCTTCTGATTTTATCTCTGTTGCAATATGTCACCACTGACTTGAGAACTAGAAAAAGTTCATTCTGAGTGTCACATGACAGATAATGCATGTGCAAATGCTTTCCAGACTATTGTTGGTCTCTCACCTTGCCTATGTATTCAATTGTTATAAACAGAAGAGTTCGAATATTCACAGGAAATTTTCATTAGTTGAACTTGCAATTTTCTGAGCTGAACCTCTGAATGCCAAGCCTCTTTGACCAAGAAATAATATCACATTAAGTAACATGAGAGCTCAAATGCAAGTTGGCTATTACATGGATGAACAGAAAAGTTACCTTTTTTTTTCTTCCAACCATCAGCATACTTCTTTCATGTCATTTTATTTCTTCGTTTTTATGATTCTCCTGTGAAATATTTTTACAAATGTAAATATTTCGTTTGTTGTCTGTCATTGGATGAAAAATATATCGTATATACTGGTTTTTAATGTAAATCACCTTAAGATGTAATCAGAAATGTTACTTCTGGATGTTGTTGGCAAGGCTACCAAATTGTAATGTTGTTTTAGATCTGCCAATGTGTACATTTGTTGGGGAAATGTGATAGAATTCACAAGAATATTTGAAGAAAGCATTTTTTTAACTCCATCACAATGTGGGTTTAGTGCACAATATCTAAAGAAGAAATAGAATAATATAACAGTTAATACAATCAACTTTGCCAAAATAACACTCTTCTACAAACACCCTTGTATTTCTGAAAAAAATACATTGTGATCCTATTTGTACTTAGATAGCTGAATTCAAAACTGTTTTTAGTTTTTTTTTTTTTTGTCAGGAATTGTTTATGAATAATCACCATTTTCTTTTTCTCTTCTGTTTCTGATATATTGCAGCAAACATGAGGTGAAATTCAATAGAGAAATTCACATATTTATGATGTTATAATTTCATCACATTAATGGAGGGTGAATTCTAACATATAACACAGAAATCTTTTTGGATACACCTTGTAGCATTTATTTGATATGAGAAATAAGAGGAAATCGACAAGAAAATGAACCACTCTATTCTAATGCACATCACTTTCTTCTCTTGTATTGTGAATCTTTCTTATCTTGAATGATATTCCAGCAATAATCTGCTAATATAGAAGGTACCCACTTCCCTTCATAACACCTTTCTATGGTAGAAATGTCCTTATGGTATTTTTCACCATGTTCATTCAATACATCACTACAACTCTCTATGAAGTAGTCCAGATGAGGGTCCATCATATGTATCTTCAAAGACACACTGCACATTGTTCATTAACCCAAGTTTGATGTGAAGTGGTGTAAGTGGTATATCCCCAGGAGCTATCTGACATTAATGTTGTACATTCTTTTCGCCCACTTTCCATTTCCGACTAGGCCATTTCTTTTTCATGTAGTGACAATTTCCGTCTCGACTATCCCATTCACAAAGGAAACAGGCATACTCCACGTACCCTTGTTACATTCTCTGTACCATCGCAATTACTTTGAAATCTGCAAATATTTTCCATTTGTATTCACGGTATAGTAATGAATTTAACACCCATTCTACAAATTGGTAATTCTCTTTGGTCAAGCTGGCATAAGCTACTGAAATGAAGGGTATTTTATTTCTGTTATGCAGCAAAACACCATTGAGACTTAGTTTTGATGCAGCAACCGGCTGTCACTGTTAGAGATAATGGGCTATTGCATGTGGTCTCAGTGACATACATATGGCAGGGGATAACTCGATGACATCTGATTCTTCCCACCTGCTGTTGAACAAGAAATTGTTATGTTCCATCACTAACAGATGTGGCAACATACCTGTAACAAGAAATTATGTTCCATCACTAACGGATGTGGCAACATACCTGTATCTCTCTATAATGTCCCTATGTTTACCATGAATTGTGGATATGTATATATATATGAGGGCCATTCAGAAAGTAACCTCCGGTTGATTTAAAAAAATACACGAAGTTAAATAAAAATATTTTAATATATACATCTTACAACTACATCTTTGCACTATTTTTCTACATAGTCTCCATAGCGATTGAGGCACTTATCGTATCTCTTCACAAGCTTTGAAATTCCTTCTGCATAAAAATCATTCGCTTGTGCCTGGAGCCAGCCTGTGACCGCATCTTTGAGCTCTTCGTCGTCATCAAACCGCTGTGACCCGAGCCATTTCTTCAAATGCATGAAGAGGTGATAATCACTTGGCGCCAGGTCTGGGTTGTAAGGTGGATGGTTGATAACGTCCCACTTGGAGGACTCAGGAAGGGTCGTTGTTCTGCGGGCAGAGTGAGGACAGGCGTTATCGTGCAAAAAAACGATACCGGAAGTCAGCATACCACGGCGTTTGTTCTGTATAGCCCGTCGTAACTTTTTTATTGTTTCACAGTACACGTCTTGATTAATGGTCGTACCACGTTCCATGAATTCAACCAACAACACCCCTTTGGCATCCCAAAACACCGTTGCCATCAGTTTTCTGGCAGAAAAATCTTGCGAGGCTTTTCTTGGTTTGGTAGGCGAATTTGAATGTGCCCACATCTTTGATTGTTGTTTTGTCTCAGGGTTCATGTACTTAATCCAGGTTTCGTTACCGGTCACGATTCTGTTTAACAATGGTTCTCCTTCGTCCTCATAACGTGACAGAACGTCTAATGCAGAGGCCATTCTTTGAGTTTTGTGGTGGTCGGTAAGAATTTTGGGCACCCATCGTGCACAGAACTTACGGTAACCCAATCTTGCTGTCACTATCTTGTACAAGAGAGTCTAAGAAATCTGTGGAAAGCCGGTAGACAACTCCGACACTGAGAAACGTCGATTTTCACGAACTTTTGCATCAACTGTCTGAACGAGTTCGTTAGTCACCAATGATGGTCTACCACTCCTCTCTTCATCATGAACGTTTTCTCGTCCACTTTTAAATAAACGTACTCATTCACGGACAACTCCTTCACTCATAACTCTTGGTCCATACATGGCACAAAGCTCACGATGAATAGCTGCTGCAGAATATCCTTTGGCTGTAAAAAACCTTATGACAGCACGCACTTCACATTTGGCAGGGTTTTTTATTGCAGCAACGATTTCAAACTGCCACAAAAACTAAACTAGTGCAGGTACGACGTTCACTCGACCACGGCTTGATGCCGACTGACCTGTTGAGTGCGTGAACGCACAGATGGCGTCGCTACTCCCCCCACAACCCGACATGTGACCGATCGGAGGTTACTTTCTGAACCGCCCTCGTATATACATACATACTACACAAAACGTATCCCTGACAATGATATTTTGTTTACATATTAGAATTTCCCATGGTAAACTGGGTTAGAAGCACACAGTTTGATATCAGGAATAGAACTCTTGTCGAACAGTTTCTTGCCCACACGTGTGTGTGTGTGTGTGTGTGTGTGTGTGTTTGTTTTTTTGCTGCTGCTTGGCAAGTAGATTTTTTAATCTATCAAATGAAATTATAAAGAAGAAATAGTACATTTAAAATTAAATACAATATACAATTAGATGCAGCTGGGGTGAAGGACTCATAAAACTGAAGAAGTGAATTGAAACAAAGAATATTATGAAACAGAAAGTTGCTACTCACTATAGAGTAGAGTTTAAATGAAGGATGTCGTGTTGGGTAGCGTGCTTAGCAGCAGGGTATCAACTTGTTTCTTGGCACAGCTTGTAGGTGGCCATTTATGTGGACAGACAGCTTGTTTGTCGTCATGCCCACATATAATGCAGCACAATGGTTGCATCTTAGCTTATATAGCACATGACTGGTTTCACAGGTAGCACTGCCTACAATGGGATAGGTGATATTTGTGACCAGACTGGAGAAGGTGGTGGTGGTGGTGGTGGTGGTGGTGGTGGTGGTGGTGGTGGTGGTGGTGGTAGGATGTATGGGACAGGTCCTGCATCTGGGTCTATTACAGGGATATGAGTATGGGTTAAAAGTTCTTCCTAAACACCCAGAATCCTAAAACCCCTCCCCTCATTCAGATTCATTGAAGACATCTTTGTGATCTGGATCGAGAGTGAGGACACCCTATATGCATTCCTCCAGAACCTCAACAGCTTCTCCTCCTTTGTCTCACCAGGACCTTCTCATGCCAGCAAGCCTAGTTCCTAGGTGTTGATCTCCACTTCAAAGATGACTACATCTCTGCCTCTGTCCATATCCAACCTACTAACTACAATTAATACCTCCATTTTGACAACTGCTACCCAGTCCATACCAAGAAGTCCCTCCCATACAGTCTATCCACATATGCAGTGATGAGAGGCCGTCCTCGAAATATACCGGGGGTCTCAATGAAGTGTTCAGACAATAATTATCCTCCAAACCTTGTACAAAAACAAATCTTCTGTGCTTTATCTTTGCAGTTTCCCACGACCCCCAAAGTCTCACCATCTGGCCACAGAGGAGCATTCCCCTTGTAACTCAGTACCACCCAGGACGGGAACAACTGAATTTCATCCTCTACCAGTGTTCTGACTAACTATCATTGTGCTCTGAAATCAGAAATGTCCTGCCTACTATCCTCCACACCTGTCCCACAGTGGTATTCCTCCGTCCACCAAACCTACACAATACACTCGTCCATCCCAGCACAATCCCTGCTCCCAACCCTTACTTAATGGCTCAGATCACTGTAATAGAACTAATTGCAAGACCTGTCCCATACATCCTTCATTCACCATCTACTCCAGGCTGGTCACAAACAACATATATCCCACCAAAGGCAGGGCTACATGTGAAACCAGTCATCTGATATAGAGGCTGAGCTTCAACCAATGTGCTGATTTCTGCATGGGAATGACAAGCAACAAGCTGTCTGTCTGCATGAATTACCAGTAATAAACTGTGGCCAGGAACTCCCCCTGCAGTATATCCTACGTTCCTGTAACCCTCCTGGCTTCAGCCTTGATTAGTCAGTTTTCTCACCCATTCAGACCCTTCCCTGTCTCCATTCCAGTGCTACATAGCCCTCATATCACCAACACAAGACGTCTTCTTTACTCCTTTTGTAGAAACAACTGCAAGGATTTTGCTTTTTTTGTGGGTGGCAATGTCAGTGAAGATATTATTTATCTTTATTACATTATTTGCTAGGTATATACTATTAGACATATATTTTCACCGATAACTTATTCTTGAAGAAAAGTGATGTCTGTGTCTTGTAACTAGTGTGTTCAGCATAGTTATTGGTTTGATCACTTCTTCTATTTTTAAAGCTACATTTTTACATTTATAATAGCTACCACAGCTAAGGCTAAGTATCTATGGCTGGATGACATGTCTGGCATTGCAGTAATAGAGCATACAAACTAACTTCACTAATTAATGCATGTATCTATTAGTCATGACTGTCAAAATCCAGACCGTAGTTGGAGATTAGCCATCACAATTGTACAGACACTGTTTTTCGATGTACTATTTTTCTTCCTCCTTATGAGATAGTGTACTGGAGACAATTGCATTGTTTTCCTTATTTTGTTTTGGCTGTCTTAGTAGTTTCTTCGTATAATTTAAGTGTTTACATTTATTTATGGAGCTGTGTTTTGTTTAATGAGGAGGGGGTTTATGAGGAATCCAGTCAGCAATAATGTTTTTTATGATTTACCATATGACACATGAGAGCTGATTACCTCTGAAATGAAGAGGCTGGGAGTAAATTGTGTAGTAGAAACAACTGAAAAACATAGGAGAAATGTGCACACACATTTGGAGAGAATTTGTGATAAGTATCCGAAGATAATGTACGTACAGTACCACTGTCCCTTTGCTCAAAAAACATTTCCCATCAAGACTTTCACTACAGTCTGTTCCCAGACAAAATTGTTTCTCTTACTGCCTCACCTCTCTACATGGAGTCCAGTAGGGAGCTGCAGTTCCCCATCTGTCATCCACTCGTGGTCATTTATCCCACCTGTTGCAGATGATCCATACACAAGGTGAGAAATGGCTTAGGTTGTCATGAACATTAGAACTTCATTGCAACACAGAAGGCACATTATAATGTTGGGGCGTGTGAAATGGCTTCCTAGTGCTAAAAACATAACAATAGTCCTGTTATGCTGTAAGGTTGTCACAAATATGAGCTAAGCTGAGCACTGCAAGCTGCACTGGTGTTTTCCTAGATTCCATTGTTGTTGTGCTCAGAGGAATAGTTGGGAATGTTAGAGCAAGGCAAGGTAAAGAATGCCCTGATCCACTGAAAGATGTTTGATAATATGAGAACTATTCTTGAAGCTCCAGTTCAGCACTCTGTTTGTAAAAACTGAGAGGCACTGCTGTAGGTATCTAAAGAGTAGGTTGCACTAGTGATGTCAATATTGTGGGCTACATTCTTATTAATATAGTCATGGCACTCAGAAGTAGACAGTGGATGTAATGTCTGGGACTTGGATTGGCTGGTGAGCCATTGTGCAGTGGTCTATGAAGGCTGTGAAGAGCACAGGAATACTGGAAAATTGTCCAGTGTCATGTGGTCCCTATACAGAAACTATGCAATGGTTGTCATGGGCAAGATGAGCTGCTCTGAGTTTGTTTCAGGTTTATTAACATGCTAGCAACAGGCAGCACTCTGTTGAATGTCACAAGACAGCATTGTAAGGTACCAGTCATATGGTACACCACACACTTCCACCTCATTCCTATTATGTCTTCTACTCCATCCTGTTCCCATACCCAACAAATTTCTTCCTGCCTCACCTTTACGAAGAATGCACCTGAGAAACAACCCACATCGTCCGCTACACAGTCTCCTTGCTATGTGTATCCATCTGTAAGTAAAGAAAGGGGGATTACATTGTATGTGTTTGATGTGCAATTTTACTGCATGAACAGCAAAAATGTGGTAAGTGATAACATTTTTGCTATTACCTTATGTGGGGTATCCCTGAGAAAAGTTAATGATAATTTGAAATTCTTGATGAAGTATTCTGCAAGTCACAAAGTGCTCTCATTGTCAAATACTGGATGAATAGAATGACAGCATATGCTTGCAGTGAGTGAGGCTGCATATACAGTCATACACACAGTTCCTAACCGTTAAACTTGCCACAGTGAGTTAACCCTGTAACATAAAATTGTATGTTTTAATAAGCAGATTACTACAGGATTTTAAATTATAAAATTTGGTTAATAATTATTTGAAATGTTGACAATAAAAGTTTATTTGCCCCTGGCAGTATTCAGATAGCCAGCTTGCAACTCGAATAAAGTTCTGACTTTGTGGATCTCGGTTAGTTATGTTCACTGTTGTACATAATTGACTAGATTAGATGCTCAATTATTCACTGATCACTAGGCTCTCTAAAAGATTGAAATAATTGATTCTGTTCTTTATAATGTCATATCGAAACAGTCTTCATTTATCAACTGTTTGTTTGACTTTTGCAGATTAAGTATTTTTTATATTAACACACAATTTCCTTTTTTGTCAATCAGGCCCTGTTGTCGGGGAAGCCCCGCGTCCTATTGCTCAGGTGAGTGAAAGTAGAAGCAACACCACTGAGACTGACAGAGAGATGGTGAGTTTCACCAGCAGCAAAGGAAGTTTGGCTTTGTGGCATGTAATGAACCCCCCCCCCCCCACCCCCTGTTTCCTGGCCACCTTCCAGGGTGCCAACAAATTTCATCAGCCCATGGTTTTTAGCCGTTCTGTGGGGTGCCCTGCACACCCGATTTTAATTAATCAACACCTTTCTACATATCCTATTCATCTTCACTTCATACTTATTATTTTTTGCACTCCAATCTTTCCTGACACCACAACTTTTGCAACTTTATTTGCACTGGTAACTGAAGTGTTGTCTCAAGTCTTATATTACAATGTAATTACCTACTGAACAATTACAAAAATATATCAAAGAATACTCGCATACTGGCTAATGGCATCGTAACGTCATATTTTGTCTCCTGATATAATGGCGTTGTCACAGTGCTACAGATCTAGGGCAAAGCACTTCACTGAATGAGAATGAGATAGCATGGAATAAAACTCTCAAATCAGCAAGTACAGTGAAGCCTGATGAAGCAACTATTGCTGTCCCACTCTGCAGAAACTCTTCACACATTTGCAGCAGATTTCATGCGCAAGAGAAAAAATTCCTGAAGTGAATAAAAGTTTAAACCCATTATTTGAACTAGAATGTGACTTTATGGCAGCAACCATCATTCATTGATACTATAGACATTGCAAAATATGTAACTTTATCCCAGAGCTAGGTTACAGCACATTTGATATTCATGAAACATGATAATTACCACCTACAATTGTCTAAAATATTTAGTTATTGCAATTATACGTCAATCACCTTTGTAAAATGGTAATAGAGTCACTCTTCTTGCTATTATCATAGCCAGACAAACTTGAAAAAACCCTTTTTAGAATATTATTATGGTCATTAAATTAATTTCTCGTGCACTTCATAGAGAGGTCTTCTTTTCTTTGGGTATCACAAGTTTATCTCGGGTTGCTTAGTAATTCAATAAATCTAACTTCATGTTTGGTAGCTCATCTATCACTGGTTGTCCTGTGTGAAGTAAAAGTAACTGTGTAGCTATGTTCTGTAGCTACGTTAGCTGTTTGGGATTTGCTTCCAGTAATATTCAGGTATGTCTCTGATACATGAAACAGAATCAAATGATCAATCTTTGGATGATCAACCAGATCTTGTACTGACTTCTGTATACAGGTAGCTGTCCCTCCTGCAGTGACCATATGATCAACATGCATGCTGTCTGTCATATGAATCTCAATGTATAGTGTCTGCCACAAGGTGTACAAGTCTGAGGACAAGGGCCCATTCCACATTAACTTATGCTGCCATAGACATTGCAAAAGTATCTTAAATGTGATCACAATGGGACTGATTAATCCAAATGGATCAAAAATGTATGATGTGGCACACAGTACAGCGCATTTTGTGAAGCTGAAGCTGTAGATATTAGGTGCTGGTTTGAAATTGTTCACAGTTTCAAAATGTTGAACAGCTGGATGCTAGAATAAACCTCAAGTTCTAACATCCTCATCATTATCAAGCAGTAAAAGTAGTTGTGTTTTTTGCACCACTGAGGGGATATTTTTGAATAGTTCGTCTGTGTTGCTGTACCATTTCCATAGTGAAGCTCCACCTCTTATCAATATCTTCCTGAGATCTTACTGGAGCTTGATTTCACCCCTTACTGTATTGCATCCTGAGATACAATGGTCGATATTGAAATGATTAGTGAGAATGTTTGCTGCCTCACTCTGCTCACTCTTTGTGAGCTCACTGTAACATATTACTGGCTGCAAGAAAGGGCGCACAAGTCATTCTGTGTGTGATCGCCTTTCATTCGTATTCCCGAGGTGGTGCAGATCTATCACTCCTCCACAACATTCTTTGGAAAGTGCGATCTTCATCTACTACCAGAACTTGTCAATGCATATTCTCCATGTCTACTGTGAAGGCAATGCGATGTATGTGAAAGCATAATGTTATGGATTACAAATAATGTTGAATGGTTGGTCATATCATAGGAAGACTGTTTAGTGACAAATTTGTGTCTGATTTGGCAAGAAAATCAAATGCTGCTCTCTTTTAGTAGTTGAGCTGAAGTGGCGTGTACTATGAAATGGCTTCTGTCATGACTAGTACTGCCGTGTCGTAAACCTTCATACTTCCTCATAAACTCTGTGTAGCTTTCCGCAAGCTTTGATTGTCTTGTTAGTTTCTGCTCAGTCTGAGAGAAGCATTTTGCTGCATTGTGGAAAGAATTGCATAACAAACTTTGCTCTTCCTGAAATGGAAGATGAACTATGAACCTATCTGTTGAATCTTTAGTTGTGTGTTCCATGAAGTGCAAGTCACATTGCTGCTCATCTTCCATCATTAAGACATTGATACCACACAACTAGTGTTTGGACAGCTTTAAGGAAAAGAAGTGGAATGTGGACTCACATATTTTTTCATTTGTTGTTTTATGTAATACAATTTATTGCTTAACAACATTCATATTACTACAATTTAAAAGCGTATTAAAACAGTCATGAGCCGCGCAGTAAAAACATTAGCAGGCTTAATTAATTAGAATCCATATTTTGGCAATTGTACCATTATGAAAAGGGCATGATATTGGAAGTACACAGTTCACAAAACAAGGAAAGGTCACATGAATTGGGCAGGTTCAACAAACAATTTTATCAATCAAATTAATTACAGGGACTGACATTAGATGCATTAACAATTTGCAAGCTTAAGTTACTGTTGCACAGTTGAACAACATTCATCCAAATACATACTCGAGCGACCTTTTCCCCTGCATAATCCATCTCCTGCATCACACTCCTTCTCCATGTTCCACTAGCTGGAACATCTGCAAAGCTGACTGGGGGCTTTTCACCTCCCTGGTGACCTTCCATGACCAAAATTATCCAGCTGTAATAGTCAGGTCACATACTTCATGGACGTTATTCTCACTCCTGCTGAATATTCCACCCCTCATACTTCCTCTTCTCCATGTCGAGTCCCAGTCCCTTGGTGGACTACCGCATGCAGCGACACTATTCGTGCTCAGCGACGTACTTTACGCACCTTCCAGCGCCATCCTAAGTTGGCAAACTGTATCAGTTATAAACGACTCTGTGCACAATGTTGTCGTGTTATCAGCTTGCTGGGTGGCTTTCACCAGCTCATCCAACAGTTTTACCCCTTCTTCAGTAGTCTGGTTTGGCCTGCGCCAGCTGTCTGGCACCAAGGTCCACTCTTCGATTTTTGGCGTGACTGTGGCGAATGAAGTCCTTGTGGATGCTGAGGATATCTCAAATGCCTTCAGCCGCTTTTTCGCAGAGGTTATGAGCTCTGCCCATTTCCACCCTGCCTTCCGCCCCTTAAAAATAAGCAGAGGAGGCACGGCCACCTTCTTTCCAGTCTTTGAATCGTGAAAGTTACAATGCCACCTTCACCATGCGGGAACTCGAAAGTGCACTCGTCCGTACCCGATCCAATACTCCAGGGCCCAATGGTATCCGTATTCAGATGCTGAAGAACCTTTCTTGCTCAGGTAAAGGCTGTCTTCTTCGCTCCTGTAATCGCATCTGGACGGAAGATCATGTTCCCACACACTGGCGTGAAGCAATTGTTTTTCCCATTCCCAAACCAGGAATGGACAATCACCTTCCTTCCAGTTATCATCCCATCTCCCTTACCAGCTGCGTCTGCAAGTTGATGGAGCACATGGTGAATTCTCAATTGGTTTAGCTCCTTGAATCTTGATACTTTCTTGCCACAGTCCATTGTGACTTTCGTAGGCACCGCTCTGTCGTTGACCACCTAGTTACCTTGTCGACCTTCATTATGAACAACTTTTTGGAGAAGGGAATTCTCCACACCATGTACACTTTGGGCCTTCGCAGTTGCCTCTCTCTTTATTAATGCATTTTTAATGGATCATATGGTCAGGATACGTGTGGGTTCTGTTTTGCCACATGCCTTTCGCCAGTAGAATGGGATGCCCCAGGGCTCCATTTTGAGCGTGGCCCTTTTTGCCATAGCTATCAATTCAATAATGGATTGCCTTCCAGCTGAGGTTTCAGGCTCCCTTTTCGTGGATGACTTTACAATCTACTGCAACGCTCAGAGAACATGTCTCCTGGAGCGCTGTCTTCAGCATTGTCTAAACCGTCTATATTCCTGGAGTGTCGCAAACGGTTTCCATTTTTCTGGTGAGAAAATGGTCTGTATGAACTTCTGGAGTTCCAAACAGTTTCTTCCACCAGCATTAGATCTCAGTCCCATTGCTCTCCCATTCGTGGAGAGAAACAAATTTTTAGGTCTTACATTTGAAAGGAAACTTTGCTGATCTCCACATGGGCCTTATTTGGCTGCTCATTGTATCCATTCCCTAAATGTGCTCCGTGTTCTCAGTGGTACATCATGGGGAGCAGGTCGAATGGTCCTGCTTCGCTTATATCAGTCCATTGTCGGATCAAAGCTAGATCATGCGAGCATTGTCTACTCTTCTGCCCGGCCGTCCATCTTACACCGTCTAAACTCTATCCACCATTGGGGGTTACGTCTGGCGACTGGAGCATTCTACACCAGCCCTGTTGAGAGTCTGAATGCCGAAGCTGCAGCTTTACCACTAAACTACCAGCACGATATGTTGCGTTGTCGGTACACCTGCCGACTTACGTCAACGCCCAACCACCCATCATATTTCTGCTGCTTTGACGACTCTTTTGATTGCCAATATGGGCTGTATGTCTCTGCCCTGTTACCTCCAGGAGTTCACTTTTGTCACCTGCTTCAGCAACTTGATTTTACCCTCCCTACTACTTCTCGAGTGGGTGAAAGCCCGATGCCACCTTCGCTCCAGGCTCAGGTTCGTGTTCACCTTGAACTCGGGTCGCTCCCAAAGGAGAACATCACGGATTCGATATACCACTTGAGGCTTTTTGAACTTTGTTCGAGGTCCACTAATAACGGCTTTATTTACACAGATGGCTCCAAGACTAATGCTGGCGTCGGATGTGCCTTTGTCATTGGGGATGATACCTTTCAGTATCTGCTCCTTAACTAGTGTTCAAGCCTTACAGCTGAGCTTTCTGCTCTCTATCAGGCTGTTCAGTATATCTTCCGCCATTGTCATTCTGCCTATGCCATCTGCTCTGATTCTTTCAGCGCCATTCAGAGTCTCTGGGACTCATATTCGGACCACCCTCTCATGCAATGAATTCAATGGTCCCCTCAGTCGCTAGCTGATACTGGCACCCATGTCCTTTTTGTTGTGGATTCCTGGTCACGTTGCGGTGCCTGGGAATGAAGCTGCTGATACTGCGGCCAAGCTCATATCCTTAGTTTCATTGCATTGACAGACATCTCCAAACAGATCTGCGTCTTTGCAAGTACTCTCTGCTACTGCTCCCTTGAATTTTTCTACGGTATTATTGCACTAACGTTTGTGACTGG
Organism: Schistocerca piceifrons; assembly: GCF_021461385.2. Lineage (NCBI taxonomy): Eukaryota > Metazoa > Arthropoda > Insecta > Orthoptera > Acrididae > Schistocerca > Schistocerca piceifrons. The sequence continues at coordinate 45,280,750 of NC_060140.1, read as the reverse complement.
GCGCTAATGACCTTCGTAGGTGAGTGCCCTAAACACACACAAAAAAAAAATGGACATGGCAATCCACCTGGTTTTCTTTATTGTTTGCAATTGTGTTCTTTCTGCCTGTACATTCATCCTGTTTGGTTTTAGGTCCCCACTTGAGTTTTGACCTCAACTTCAAAATTTCCTCTTTTTAGTGTGAGCCATTTGGGGAATGACTCCCTCCCTGGCGTCTGCAGTGAGGATTCCGTCTCCCTTCCCCCGGGTAGCCACCTTCTGCCCTGCTAGGTCACCGGCACACATAGCCAGTCTGTGTGATGGGGGTGATATGTACCCATCGGGCTGAGTCCCCTGACAACACAGGAAGCACTCTCCTGATTCCTGAGTTGTTCACTCCCCATGTATGCCAATGAGTGGTTGCTTGTGCTCTTGGAGCATCACAACTCCTGCCAATGGCCGCTGTGCTAGACAGACCTCGGTTTGGCTATGTAGCACCCTTGGGGAGAGCCGCTAGTCACACTGGCTGGTATTGGGGCAGATGATTGACGCATGAAACATGTTGTTGTTGTTGTTGTGGTCTTCAGTCCTGAGACTGGTTTGATGCAGCTCTCCATGCTACTCTATCCTGTGCAAGCTTCTTCATCTCCCAGTACCTACTGCAACCTACATCCTTCTGAATCTGCTTAGTGTATTCATCTCTTGGTCTCCCTCTACGATTTTTACCCTCCACGCTGCCCTCCAAAGCTAAATTTGTGATCCCTTGATGCCTCAAAACATGTCCTACCAACCGATCCCTTCTTCTAGTCAAGTTGTGCCACAAACTTCTCTTCTCCCCAATCCTATTCAATACCTCCTCATTAGTTACGTGATCTACCCACCTTATCTTCAGCATTCGTCTGTAGCACCGCATTTCGAAAGCTTCTATTCTCTTCTTGTCCAAACTAGTTATCGTAAATGTTTCACTTCCATACATGGCTACACTCCATACAAATACTTTCAGAAACGACTTCCTGACACTTAAATCTATACTCGATGTTAACAAATTTCTCTTCTTCAGAAACGATTTCCTTGCCATTGCCAGTCTACATTTTATATCCTCTCTACTTTGACCATCATCAGTTATTTTACTCCCTAAATAACAAAACTCCTTTACTACTTTAAGTGTCTCATTTCCTAATCTAATTCCCTCAGCATCACCCGAATTAATTCGACTACATTCCATTATCCTCGTTTTGCTTTTGTTGATGTTCATCTTACATCCTCCTTTCAAGACACTGTCCATTCCGTTCAACTGCTCTTCTAAGTCCTTTGCTGTCTCTGACAGAATTACAATGTCATCGGCAAACCTCAAAGTTTTTACTTCTTCTCCATGAATTTTAATACCTACTCTGAATCTTTCTTTTGTTTCCTTTACTGCTTGCTCAATATACAGATTGAATAACATCGGGGAGAGGCTACAACCCTGTCTCACTCCCTTCCCAACCACTGCTTCCCTTTCATGCCCCTCGACTCTTATAACTGCCATCTGGTTTCTGTACAAATTGTAAACAGCCTTTCGCTCCCTGTATTTTACCCCTACCACCTTCAGAATTTGAAAGAGAGTATTCCAGTTAACGTTGTCAAAAGCTTTCTCTAAGTCTACAAATGCTAGAAACGTAGGTTTGCCTTTTCTTAATCTTTCTTCTAAGATAAGTCGTAAGGTTAGTATTGCCTCACGTGTTCCAACATTTCTACGGAATCCAAACTGATCCCCCCCGAGGTCCGCTTCTACCAGTTTTCCATTCGTCTCTAAAGAATTTGCGTTAGTATTTTGCAGCTGTGACTTATTAAACTGATAGTTCGGTAATTTTCACATCTGTCAACACCTGCTTTCTTTGGGATTGGAATTATTATATTCTTCTTGAAGTCTGTGGGTATTTCGCCTGTCTCATACATCTTGCTCACCAGATGGTAGAGTTTTGTCATGACTGGCTCTCCCAAGGCCATCAGTAGTTCTAATGGAATGTTGTCTACTCCCGGGGCCTTGTTTCGACTCTGGTCTTTCAGTGCTCTGTCAAACTCTTCACGCAGTATCTTATCTCCCATTTCATCTGCATCTACATCCTCTTCCATTTCCATAATATTGTCCTCAAGTACATCACCCTTGTATAAACCCTCTATATACTCCTTCCACCTTTCTGCCTTCCCTTCTTTGCTTAGAACTGGGTTGCCATCTGAGCTTTTGATATTCATACAAGTGGTTCTCTTCTCTCCAAAGGTCTCTTTAATTTTCCTGTAGGCTGTATCTATGTTACCCCTAGTGAGACAAGCCTCTACATCCTTACATTTGTACTCTAGCCATCCCTGCTTAGCCATTTTGCACTTCCTGTCGATCTCATATTTGAGACGTTTGTATTCCTTTTTGCCTGCTTCATTTACTGCATTTTTATATTTTCTCCTTTCATCAATTAAATTCAATATTTCTTCTGTTACCCAAGGATTTCTATTAGCCCTCGTCTTTTTACCTACTTGATCCTCTGCTGCCTTCAGTACTTCATCCCTTCTTCTTCTACTGTATTTCTTTCCCCCAGTCCTGTCAATGGTTCCCTTATGCTCTCCCTGAAACTCTGTACAACCTCTGGTTCTTCCAGTTTATCCAGGTCCCATCTCCTTAAATTCCCACCTTTTTGCAGTTTCTTCAGTTTCAATCTGCAGTTCATAACCAACAGATTGTGGTCAGAATCCACATCTGCCCCTGGAAATGTCTTACAATTTAAAACTTGGTTCCTAAGTCTCTGTCTTGCCATTATGTAATCTATCTGATACCTTTTAGTATCTCCAGGATTCTTCCAGGTATACAACCTTCTTTCATGATTATTGAACCAAGTGTTAGCTATGATTAAGTTATGCTCTGTGCAAAATTCTACAAGGCGGCTTCCTCTTTCATTTCTTCCCCCCAATCCATATTCACCTACTATGTTTCCTTCTCTCCCTTTTCCTACTGACGAATTCCAGTCACCCATGACTATTAAATTTTCATCTCCCTTCACTACCTGAATAATTTCTTTTATCTCGTCATACATTTCATCAATTTCTTCATCATCTGCAAAGCTAGTTGGCATATAAACTTGTACTACTGTAGTAGGCATGGGCTTTGTGTCTATCTTGGCCACAATAATGCGTTCACTATGCTGTTTGTAGTAACTAACCCACACTCCTATTTTTTTATTCATTATTAAACCTACTCCTGCATTACCCCTAATTGATTTTGAATTTATAACCCTGTAATCACCTGACCAAAAATCTTGTTCCTCCTGCCTCCGAGCTTCACTAATTCCCACTATATCTAACTTTAACCAATCCATTTCCCTTTTTAAATTTTCTAACCTACCTGCCCGATTAAGGAATCTGACATTCCATGCTCCGATCCGTAGAATGCCAGTTTTCTTTCTCCTGATAACGATGTCCTCCTGAGTAGTCCTCGCCCGGAGATCCTTATGGGGGACTATTTTACCTCCGGAATATTTTACCCAAGAGGACGCCATCATCATTTAATCATACAGTAAAGCTGCATGTCCTCGGGAAAAATTACGGCTGTAGTTTCCCCTTGCTTTCAGCCGTTCGCAGTACCAGCACAGCAAGGCCGTTTTGGTTAATGTTACAAGGCCAGCTCAGTCAATCATCCAGACTGTTGCCCCTGCAACTACTGAAAAGGCTGCTGCCCCTCTTCAGGAGCCACATGTTTGTCTGGCCTCTGAACAGATACCCCTCCGTTGTGGTTGCACCTACGGTACGGCCATCTGTATCGCTGAGGCACGCAAGCCTCCCCAGCAACGGCAAGGTCCATGGTTCATGGGGGGGCATGAAACACATGGAGCTGCAAAAATCTGGCCGATCTCAAACGGGTGCTTCTTCGAAAGGTGAACAATCATTGAATGCTGCCTCATGTTACCCAGCCACCTCTCCTTTCCTCGCTACACCATGGGAGGAGAGCCAGGCTAGCCATCTTTGGATGAAACACTTACCCCATTACCTCATCTGTATGAGTAGATATGGGAACACATTCACTGCCACAATGCTATTGTTTTTTGTGGAAAATATTCAGGACAAAATTATTGATCAAAGCATTTTCTGCATCCCAATCGGCAGCTCTTTGCACCTGTGATCATCTTGACAATGTGCCAGTGTATTACCCCTCACCAATCTCTGAATATGGTGCGGAGAGTGATTTTTCATTGGGATCTCGCCCTGCAAACTGATGATGAACTGTGGGCTAATCTGGAGAAGTGTGCGTTAATTTTGTTTGGCATGTGCATATGGGCCACAAACACAACTGCTCTGATAGTGGTGCCTTCATTCTAGCTTTTGAGGGGAATACTCTCACAGAGAAGGTCAAGGTTATGTGCTACAATGGTGACGTGAAGCCATATGCCTATCCACCTGTGTGGTGCTTTCGGTGGCTGTGTTTTGGGCATATGTCATCCCGTTGCATGGCAGACACTCTGTTTGCTGACTGTGGACACCCAGTCCATGAGGGAAGCCCCTGTGTTCTGACACCTGTGTGTGACAAATGTACTGAAAGCGGCTCCCCTCACTAGCCAGATTTGCCAGGCATACAAGAGAGAAAGAAAATCCAAGAATACAAGTCTCCAGATCACCTGTCTTATGCTGAGGTTCACCAAAAGAATGTGACACTCCATCTAGTGTCACAATCTTCAGCTTTCCTCTCTGTTACTTCATTTCCTCCACCTACCTCTTCCTTGCCCAGCCCCATCCCCCTATACCCTCTCCCTCCTCTTTCCCTGCTGTTGCCACAACTTCCTCTCTGGATCTGCTCCCTCTCACCAGCCGAAGTAGTACGCCCATTTTTGGCACCTGTCAATGATCGGGCTCTCTCCCAAGACCCCTCTGCCCAGCATCTCTCAGGCTGTAAGACTCCTACAATCAGTCAGTTAGTCTGTGCATCCCAAGGTTACCTGCTCTCTTTCAGTTCTGGATCTTGCAGAAACCTGTACTCCCTCTGTGCTCTACCCTCCTCTGCCTCTGAAATAGGAGGAGGAGGAGGAGGAGGAGGAGGAGGAGGAGGAGGAGGAGAAGAAAATGAACAAGAAGAAAGATAAATCATAAGACAAGGTTCCAAAAGGTTTGTGTGTGTGTGTGTGTGTGTGTGTGTGTGTGTGTGTGTGTGTGTGTGTGTGTGTGTGTGTGTGTGTGTAAGTAATCTGGATTCAGGCCACACAATCATCCACTGGAATTTTCATGGATACTATCATCACTTACCAGAAATGCAACCTTTTGCCGGAAATGTACTGGCCACAGGGAAGCATCTGGTGGGATCTGCACTTTGGTTCACTTCAACGTCGTAGTGACTGGATCCACTATGTACCAACTTGGAAGCAATAGTGGTTAGAGTGCAAACGTCTCTGGCAATCACCATTTGCAGTGTCCACCTCCCTCCAGTTAGGATAAATCCTTACTTTGCACTGTCTACCTTAATCCAACAATTCCCACAGCTGTTTCTCCTCCTTGGGGACTTATATGTCCACCATCCACTGTTGGAGAGTGACACTTCAATGGGTGGGGGTCTCCTATTTGACCAATTTATTAGGGACCTGAATTTGTGTCTCATCAATGAGGGGTCCCCTACCCTCTCGAATGCTCTTAATGGCACCTTTACCACCATCGATCTCACGATCTCCTCTCTTGCCTTCGTGGCTTCCCTCCATTTGCCAGCCCGTAATGACGTTCGTGACAGTGACCACTTTCCAGTGATTCTATCGGTCCCCTGCCACCGCCTGGCAGACAGGACCCCAAGTCGAGTATTCCACAGGGCCAGTTGCCCTCTGTATATGTCTGCTGCGCACTTCTACACCTCCCTGTCGAATTGCATTTGTGCAGTCTTGTGAGGCACCTCTGCCACTATTCTTCACGCTGCTGTCACTGCTGTCCCCCCTACCAACACGTCCCCTCATCGTTGATCGGTACTTTGGAGTGCCAGGGATGTTACAGTCACTGTCCACACCCGCTGACAGGGACTGCATCATTTTAAACGACACCTTTCACAGACGAACCTCTTCAGTTTTAAGAGCATTCGTGCTAAGGCTCACTACCTTATTGAGCAGCATAAAAAAGAATGCTGGGAGCACTGTGTGTGCTCTCTGCGGACGTATGCCTCTTAATTGCAGGTTCGGTCCGAGCCCCGTAGTGCTCTGGGCTGCAAGTAACAGTCAGTTGTCCAGGACATTAACCTTAAAGGTGGTCTGTGCACTGATCCATTGGACCTCGCAGAAGAACACTTTGTGATTTCATTGACATCATCTTTCTATCCTGCTACCTTTCTCAGACACTAATGCAGTGTTGACCAGACCCCCCACCCTTTGTATGATCACACTGAGTGATATAGTGAACACTTCACTGAATGGGAATTCTTGCAGGCTCTTACCTCTTCACAGGACATCGCAGCTGGCCCAGATTATGTCCACAACCAGATGGTCTAGGATCTTCAACTGCATTAGGTTCACAACTGCTTTTCCGTCACAATGACGAGACAGTATAGTTATCCCTGTCCTTAAGGCCAGGAAGAACCCAACGGCTCTCGACAGCTACCACCAATTAATCTGACAAATGTACTACGTAAACTGCATGAGAATATGGTTAGCTTCAGATTATGTTGGGTACTCAAATCTCTGGGCCTTTTGTCCTAGTAACACTGTGGCTTCCAAGTGAGATGATCTCCAACTGACCATTTACTTGGATTGGAAAAAGCCATCTAACATGCTTTTACTCACTGTCAGCACCTTGTCATGGTCTTCTTTTCTCCTACATAAGGCACACAACATGGCTTGGTCCCATCACACTTTAGTTACCAACCATGACTGGGGCTTCCATGTTCCCCTTCAGATTCTTATCCGTGAGTTTTCCTCTCAGCAGCTCTTTCGGGCTCAAGTTGGCACTGCCCTCAGCACCCCTGGAATTCAGGAGAATGGTATCCCACAGGGTTCTGTGGTAAGTGTCACACTCTTCCTCCTTACTGTCTATGGGCTTGTGACCTCTGTTGGACCTCTGGTTATTCTGGTGTTGTACGTCGATGATTTTTGCATCTGATGCAGCTCCCACTAAGTAGATCTGCTGAGCGCCGGCTCCAAAAATCATCCCATGGGCCTCTGTTGGGCTAACTCCTATGGCTTCCAGTTTTCTCCCTCCATAATGTGGGTTATGCACTTTTATCGTTGACTCACAGTACACCCCATTTCATAATTTTATTTAGGTGACCAGCTTCTTGATGTTGAAGCACAGTCCTGTTTCTTGGGCGTTATTTTTGGTAACCAGCTGACATGGCTGCCCTACATTTGCCGCCAAAATACTGTATGTATATGGCAACTTAATGCTCTCCACCTCCTGGCCCTTGCATCTTGGGGTGCAGACTGTGTCACACTTCTCTCCATGTTTACTGTGACCTGGTCTTCTCCAGACTACATTGTGGTGGTCAGGTTTAAAGCTCAGCCACGCCTTCCACTTTGAATCTGCTTGACCCTCTTCACCATTGTGGGGTTCATCTGGCTATTGGTGCCTTTCTCACTAGTCCCGTTGATAGTCTCCTCATAGAGGTGGGGATTCCCCCTCTACACATATGACTGGGCAAACGACTACTTTCTTAATCAGTCATCATTCACCAATTCCCTGACCATCCGATGTACCCTGCACTCTTCACCAATGATGACTGTCTCCCTCCTGACACGGTCTTGCGTGGGATTGCCAGTTGGCATGCGTATCACTTCCTTATGTTGGGATCCCCATCTCCACTCACTGTAATGCACCTCACATCATTCCTCACATACCCCTCCGACCCATGGATGGTAACAAGACCATGATCACTCCCCCATGGGAAGACCACCCCACTTTTTTGCTTTTTTTCCCCCAAGTTTTCACATTTGATCTAAACTTACATGCCTTTTACTGTGTGTGTTTACTCTTCATTATTTTATTATTTGACTCCCCTGACTAGGTCCATCCACTTTCATTGGACCCTGTTTCTTGTGTGTCTAACTTAGGAATCGTGGGACTGATGACCTCCCCGTTTGGTCCCATAACCCCTCTCAATCAATCAATCAGTCAAGTGAGATCCATCATCTAATGAAATTGGCTTCATCCCCATGCTGCTCCATTGAAGCTCACTGCATTTTCACCCACAGGTGGTTGCTCCTGCATGTTATTTCATCGAATCCATCACAGTTCAGCCCAGATGAACCAAAGTGTTACTGTCCACAGACAGCAATTTAAATTGTCAATTTATACGAGGATCAGGAATTTAAAGGACTGTATAATTGTTCAGATCCAGTCAGATGGCAATGAATGGCAGTGTGTGTTTGGAAGCACTTACAATTGACAGTTAACACACACACGAATGAAAATACACATATTCACCCTTCAGTGTAAAAGGCGTGTGGGCTGACAGATGCTTGTGTAATCTACAAGCTAAGCTGTGACCACAGTGCCACGTTCTATTGCATGTGACAACCAACAAGCTGTATGTTCGCATGAAAGGAAACAGACAAATTGTGGCCAAGAGATAACTGGACCACCCTGCAGCACTGCACAGCCTTCTATTTCGCAAGTACATGCACAGTCTTTTTTCTGCTCTTCTAATTCTCACATTTTCCTCACCCTTCCCCCCCCCCCCCCCCCTCCTCACCACTTCCTGGTCCAGCATTCTGACTGCACATAATTCCCTTGCCCTGTCCGTACCACATCACTGTATGCACCCACAACCATCACTTCAGTCACCCACATCTACCGTTCTATCACTTTCCCATCCTGTACCAGCTTCATCTCTCTCTTCACCACCCAGACTGCTTCACCCATCATGTGCAGTTGCTCACAGTCCACCTCGGAGGTCAGAGACAATGGTCATTCACAGGTGAGCTGTTTGTCTGAAGTTCACATGTTTGGTAGCTTTTTTGTTGTGCCTGTGTACGACTTACCTCCACTCTGTGGAAAGTAGCAGTTTACTGATTTCATATTATTATTATTATCATTATTATGTCCTGGATTACTTCATTGTTTAAATATTTACATATGAATGTACTGACGTGTCTTGCTGTTTACAATAATTGTTCATCTGTTTGCATTATGATACGGTAGTAAATGGAGATTCTGTAAAAATATATTTTGGGAAAATGTTGTTTGACTACTGTATCCAATGAAATGTGTAACTTCATCATTCTTAAATTTTTCAGCCAGTGTCTTGTTACATGAACAGAAATGAAATGCCTAATATTCCTCTTCAATTTCTTCTCACAAATTTTTATCTACTTCTCATCCTCCATTTGGCTCTGTTTGCTCCATTGTTATTGTGGCCGTGTTTATGAATTTTGATACTGCTTCTTTCACTATGTTTAGTTGTTGTTTCAATGTAGAAAATAAATTGTAGAGAGATGGCTGTTACAATACTACTAAGAGCTGTCTCCTTTGTATGGGACAAAAATGTGTGCGTAATGTTGTTGAAAATCAATGGTTCACATCTGGATAACCTGTCTTATGCTTAGGGTCACAAAAAGTGAGTCACTCCATCCAGTGTCACTATTTTAGTTTCCATTGATTACAACTTGATTACTGTAAATAATTTATTATTATGAATGAATGTGGCATAAAGAAATTTATTTTCCAGTTTCAAATTAAACCCACTGTTCAATTCTGAAAGTATGAGTGAGACGTGGAAGGTCACAGCTTTTATTGAATCTCTTGCTAGCATGTGCTTGAGGCACTAGTAATGTATTTAAGCTGTGATTTTTTGCGCCCTTCCCCCCCCCCCCCCCCCCCCCCATCCCCCTCCCCGCCCCCACCCGCCCACCTAGAGTGCTACAATTTACCAGCTTCAAAGAATGTGAGTTCTTTAGATATCCAAAGTAATTTGTAAGAAATCTGTCATTATGTATGCCTCAAAAACTCATTTCTTTGTTACTAGAACACAGTTATTGAATATGCAAAATTATTAGTTGTATGAAGCTAGTGAGTAACTGAATGGGGAAAAGTCAGTCTAGTAAAACCTTAGCGACACTTGCTTCATACATTTGCTGTAATATGAGGACGTTAGATTATTGCTCATGTACAAATTGAAAATGCAACAGTAGTTGAACATGTAAATGCTGTAGTTAAAAGTATTTATCCCATGATTCTGTTCAGAGGAAAGATGTATAAAGACGAAAATCATATCAATTTACCTGATGACACTTGTTTTCAAGTAACAGATAAGACTCAGTGATAGCCGTTATCCTCACAAAACCTACCTCATTGTTAATGGAGGTAAACGACATCTTTGATGCCTCTTATTCTCTCTGCTACTCAAGGAAACTACAGATTCTAAATTGCTTCTAAAGGAATTAAAAATGTGAATGTTTGCTACTTGACAAGGGTATTTTCAAACAATTTGAATATTCTGGGACATTGCTGACTTAAGTACTGGACAATTGGAAGAGTTAAAACAGTCACAGGTGTGATTTTTGGAAGTGCCTGGCTGAAAGAAATGACACCAGCTGAGCTGACTCTTTCAAAGAAACAGGAATTTTTCCTTCAAAACCTCAAGCAATTCCCAAATCTAGATTTACACCTTCAGGATTTACAGTGCATCCAATTGCCACAAATTTCACCCATGATCCCTCGATCTTATTATCTGATTGAGGACAAAAGTGATTTTGAATTTTTTGTTAGCAAAAAAAGGAATACCAACAAAATGTTATGGTTCACAACAAAGACAAAATATTTCCCAAGCACAGGAACAAAACTTCGCAGCCTAATGAGGTTACCTGCTTGGATAATTTTCATATGTTTTGCTTGTTTGATTATTTCTGTCTGTAAATGCTTACTGAATTTTGTATTAGATTCAATAAGGGCAACTTCATGAACAACTCTTTGTAATTTACACCAGAAAAACTATGAAGTTCATAAATTACATTTCTTCCCCTTTACAGAGGAATAAATTGATTGTCTAGCATCACAGAAGCATTTCCTTGAATACCTTAACTAAAGATTTGGAATCTACTGGCCTAGAAGTTACTTGCTTCATAATGTCAACTGTTGTGAAGTGTAGGCTGACGTTCAAGAGATTAATTATGAAGACTCAATACACAAAGAAGTGGGGTGCAGACATGCTAAGGAATGAGATATGCTTGAAGTTCTTCAAGGCTCTGGATAAAGCAATAAGAAATAGCTCATTTGGCAGAACAGTTGAAGAGGAACACATGTCTCTAAAAAGTACAATCACAGAAGTTTAAAGGAAAACACAGGTACAAAGATGGTAACTGTGAAGAAACCATTGGTGACAGAAGAATTACTTCAGTTGATCAATAAAAGAAGGAAGCACAAAACTATTCAGGAAAATTTGGGAAGACAAAAATAAGTTGCTGAGGGATGAAATAAATAGTAACAGGGAAGCTAAGATGAAATAACTGCATGAAAAATGTGAAGAAATCGAAAAAGAAATGATGGTCAGAAGGACTAATTCAGTGTGTAGGAAAGTCAAAACAATGTTTGCTGAAATTAAAAGTGAGGGTGGTAACATTAAGAATGCAATGGGAAGGCCACTGATAAATTCAGGGAAGAGGGTAGATAGGTGGAAAAACTATTTTGAAGGCCTTTATGAAGGGGTAGATTTGCCAGATGTGGTAGAAGAAGCAGGAGTCCAGTTAGAAAAGATAGAGGATCCAGTAATAGAATCAGAATTTAAAAGAGCTTTGGAAGACTTAAGATGAAATAAGGCACAATGGGTAGATAACATTCCATCAGAATATCTAAAATCATTGGGGGAAGTGGCAACAAAACAATAATTCACGTTGGTGTGTAGAATGTATGAGTCCAGCAAAAAACGTCTGACTTTTGGAGAAACATCATCCATGCAATTCCAAAGACTCAAAGAGTTGAGAAGTGTGAGAATTATCACACAATCAGCTTAACAGGTCATGCATCCAACTTATTGACAAAAATAAGAATGGGTAAGAAAATTGAAGATTTATTAATTGTGATCAGTTTGACTATAGGAAAGGTAAATGCACAAGGGAGGCAATTCTGATGTTCATAATGGAAGCAAGACTAAAGAAAAATGAAGACACATTCATATGATTTGTTGACCTGGAAGATGTGTTCAACGATGTAAAATGGTGCAAGATATTTGAAATTTTGAGGAAATTAGGGGTAAGCTATAGCAAGAGAGTGGTAATAGGATATTTACAAGAGCTAAGAGGGAATAATAAGTGATTAAACCATGAACAAATGGCTTTGATTAAATACAATGTAAGACAGGTATGTGGTCTTTCACCCCTACTGTTCAATCTGTACAGCATAGCAGCAATGATGAAAATTCAGGAATCTGATTAAAACTGAAGGTAAAAGTATATCAGTGATCAATCTAATGAGTACAGAATATGAATTGAGAGTAAATCTAAGGAAAGATGAAATTAATGAAAAGTAGCAGACATGAAAATAGTGAGAAACTTGAGAGTGAAATTGATGGTCACAAGGTTGATGAAGTTAAGTAATTCTACTACCTAGACAGCAAAACAACCAATAATGAAGCAAAAGGACATCAAAAGGAGACTAGCTCTGGCTGAAAGGTGTTCTCTGGCCAAGAGGAGTCTACTGGTATCAAACATAGCCCTTCATTTGAGGAAGAAAATTCTGAGAAAGTATGTTTGGAGCACAGCCTTGTATGATAGTGAAACATGGGCTGCAGAAGAACCAGAACAAAAGAATCGCATTTGGGATTGTGCTGCAGATGAATGTTGAAAATTATGTTGGCCTGTAAGCTAAGGAATGAGGAGATAGGAAGATAGAATACATCCCATAAATAATTGATACATAGGTTGCAACTGTTACTCTGAGATTAAGATTTTGGATCAGAAGAGGAATTCATGGTGGGCCACATCAGGCCAGTCAGAGAACTGATGACAAAAAAAAGTCAACAGTTACAGGAAGGATAGATTGATGCTTATCATAAACATGACACATCGCCAAGAGCAAAATGGAGCACCATGCACAGCATGCAGATGAACATAACCTACCAAGTTTCAATGGCTGCTTCACAGCCCAGGCCACCTGGTTTGTCCCCACCTCCACCACCACCACCACAAGCATTTCTGAACTGTGAATCTGGGTGCTATCCTTAAAACACATTCACTGCTCCAGAAATCATCCTGACCTCAACCTGTGGTAATCATTTGTCCCTACATCCTTCACCCAAAATTTCACACAGCATGCATCATCAGAATCTTTGTGGGTGTGCATCTAGTATGTAATTCTGTTGAAATATTGAGTTCAGAGTCTGTTCTGAGGTTCTGTAATGCATGGACGTCAATGAGATAGTGTGGTAGTTTTGTTAAACACTTCTGGTATCCTTTTTGTAGATAGGTATGTCCTGTGCTTCTTTCCAATCACTGGGCACAGTTAGCTCAAGATATCTACAGTGTAATGTATTACAGTGAAAACAGGATTTGACTGAGGTATAAATTGAATATAGGATATTACAAGGATTTCTTCATGCCCTTAATCCTTGTTCAATGTCACTGATTTTAGCTGTTTCTCAATGAACATGACACTAATATCTACATCAATCATCTTTGCAGTGGCGTGAAAAGGAAACCGAAGCATTTCTTCTGTATTTTCCTTTGTAATGGAAAGATATATGTAGTGAGAATTATTAAAGCACTGTGGAAGGAAGAATAGGATATCTGGTCAGGGCATTTCAGTGCTGTCAACACAAAATTAAGTAGGGGTAATCCTGGAATAGGTTAAAAAATGAACAATAATAATAATAAGAATAAGAAGAAGAAAAAGAAGAAATGTAAGTTACCATAAAAAATTGTTGTATCTGGGAACACTGAAAATTTCCAATTTATCTAATGGTGAGATTGAATTTTTACACTACATTTTAAACTGACATTTTGAGGGACAGATGTGATAGTGGACCAGAATTTGTTATGAAATGTAGATTAAAAGTGCAAAATCATACTGAATCTATAAACAGATAGAACATTATCTCTGTAAGATTAGTTTTTGTTCTACAGAAATATCAGTTCTAACTTTAGAATTTGCCCATCCAAATAGCTTGAAGAAAAGCAAACCCATATTTATATCATTCATAGATTTTGAGGAAGAGGAATTAAGAAGTTATTCTTTCCAAGATCTATACATGAATGGAATATGAAAAAATCCCGAACAATTCTTAGAATGGAAACTACACCCTACCATGCACTACACTGCAGACTATGGATGCTTTTGTGGAATATAAGGTTGTGTGATGCTGGACTGGGAACAGGGAAACAGTTAAGTAGGTGCAGGATGCACCAGGAGTTTTATGGGAACAAAGGAACCCACCCTGCAATATATCCTATCTCTACAGTTCTAAAAAGCTGATGTTGGTAGGAAGCACATCGGTGGATGCAGTCATTAAGACACAATTTTGGACAGTGCTCTCAACCACTGTGAGGCCCTGTTGTTTTTTCAGGACACTTTGTTGGTGACCATTCATGCAGACAGACAGCTTGTCTGTGGTCTTGCCCAAGTAGAATGCAGCACAGTGTTTGCAGCTTAGATTGTATATCACATGGCTTGTTTCACAGGTAGCCCTGCATTTTATGGGATAGTTGATGCTTCTGACAGGACCGGTGATGGTGGTGGAGGAGGAGGATGTATGGGACATCTTGGTCTGTTATAGGAATATGAGCCATCAGACAAGGGGTTGGGAACAGGGGTTGTGTTGCGATGGACGAAGTTATTGTGTAGTTTTAGTGGGTGGCAGAATACCACTGTGGTAAGTGTATGAGGGATAGTGGGTAGGACATCTCTCATTTCAGGCCACGTTCATAAATCTTGTTGGAGAATATGATTCAGTTGATCCATTCCTGGGTGGTAGTAACATGGAGAACACTCCTCTGTGGCCAGATGGTGGGGCTAACTGGGGGTGATGGGATGACTGGAGAGATGAGTCCCAGGAGATTTCTCCTGTCACCCATCATCTCCTAAAGTCCCACTGCCGAGCTGCAGAGGAGCATTACCCTCATGACTCATTATGACCCAGGACTGTAGAATCTGAATCATATTCTCTGCTAGGGTTTCAACTACCTCTTTTTGTGGCCTGAAATGAGGAATGACCTACCCACTATCGTTCCCACTCCTCAAACAGTGTCATGCTGCTGTCCACTGAACCTACACAATATATTCATTCATCCCTTTAAAACGCCTGCTCATATTCCCTTGTATGTTTTCCCATATCCCTGTAATAGACCATGATGCAAATCCTGGCCCATACATCCACCACCACCACCACCACCACCACCACCTAGACCAGACCAATCACAAAATCACCTACCTCATCAAGAGGCAAGGCTTCCTATGCGACAAGTCACATGATTTACAAGCTAAGCTGCCACCACTCTGATGCATTTTACATGGGCATGACAACTGAGAAGCTGTATTTCCATACGAATGGCCACTGAGAAACTGTTGCTGAGAGACAGGTAGACCACCCATTGTCGGGCATGCTGCCTGACACAATGTTCTTCCATGAAATGACTGCTTCACAGCCTGTGCCATCTGCATCATTGATACTAACACCAGCTTTTCTGAACTGCTGAGGAGCAAACTTCCCTACATTGTACCCTACATTGCCTCAACCTTGGTTCATTAGTCATTTTCCTTGAGTTGCCTAACCCCTTCACAGTTCAGAGCCAATGATGCTAGCAGCCAACAAAGTGGTTGCAGTAACAGTGTCTGCTGACAGGGCATGATTTAATCATGTATGTTGGAAAAGCCTCTGGTTTATGAGGTGTGAAGAGAAGGTAACCATTGACTTAATGCTGTTGGGAGTGTGGTTGCTTAGAAGCCAGGCCTGCTGATGTTCTACCACTCATATATGTTTGCCTGTTTTGGGTAACACTCTTGATTTCGTCTCTTGGCATATTACATCTGTGGTCACATTTCTGGCTAGTGTGTCATTTCAATTGTTTCAGTTCTTCAAAAAGCTTGAATTCTTCCTGTTGGCAACTTGTTATACGCTGGATTGGGCGTCATGTTGTCCCCTAGTTTTTGACTTAATGCATCTGAAACTGCACCTTGAGAATGAGTTGTAAAACTGGTGACAAATGTGTCTTGTGCATCCATTGATCCAGTTGCATTATCTTGGGGAACCAGTTTATGTAATTATGGTCGCTGCAGCAGCAGCAGCAGCAGCAGAAACTGCTGCAGCAACTACAGTAACAACATGCTGAAGTGTTGACCTCCTGCAAATGTTGCAAATTTTGAGAGCAACTGCAGCAACATGTCACTGACACCAGGAACCTTCCTATTTCCCTAACCCATCCTACCTCTTGGTCATTTTGGCATAGTTATGGACAAGTAGAATAGCTGCATGAAGTGGATAAAAAGTTATTGATGCTGTATACAGGGTGTCCCATTTATCTTGACCAGTTCGAGTAACTGTTTGTCCAGATGCAAATTACAAAATGTTTAAAGTAAATGTTCTTTAGCTGTCAGAGGGACATCAATTAGCATGATTGCCTGTGTTGTAGCTTTGTTTTTTACAAAGATATGAACAGTGGAATGACTCTTTTAAATGTCACACTGTATATTTTATTCAGTACTAAATTTTTTCTCCTGAAGACCTATTCAAAAATGTATCACAATTTACCATTCACTGAAACACAAAATTATGTAATTACATAACACAAAACTGATGATGTCACTCCCAGTGCTTAGTGGAGATACTCATGGTAATGGAGCACATCCACGTGCTGACGTTGACAGAGGACAAATGTAAAAATAAGTAAAATTCACACCCGTCATTCCGTCAACCACTGCTGTTGGAGTTTTGCGAGTAGATTGTACACCAACAAAGAGAAGTTAGAAATGCTACTCACCTATGGAGAGTGTAAGTTAGCAGAACAATAATTGCAATACTGTTCTTTTATAAGGGTACATTTAGTATGGTACTTTAATCCTTTTAAATACTGATGTGTAGAGTACACATACAGTAAAGGCTATCCTTCATACAGACTGCATTGTCATAACATTTCTTTTATTGTTGTCGTTGTCATTGAAGGTAGGCGAAATGCTACACAGGCAGTGGAACTGTACAGATAGTGATATCCTGATAAGAACCCACCTTCCTGGCGTATATTGTCTCGTTTTGTTGCGATGATTCAGGAAATGGGAAGATTCGACCCACAACAATGCAATCATCATTGAACTTCCACATACGAAGCTGCCTAAGTCACTGTTCTCACTTTTATTGCTATGAATTTCCATGTGCGCACATGACAGCTTGAACACGATATTGGCATTCCTAAAACCAGTGTACATCATATTCTTACACATCACAATTTCCATCCTTACCATGCACACCTACGTCAGGAACTACATGGGAATGATTTCCAGAATCATGTACAGTTCTGTCAGTAGGCACAGCAGCAAATCATCAACAAACCAAACTCTTTCTCCAATATTCTATTTACCGATGAATGTTCCTTCTCAAAAAAAGGACATGTAAATACAGGGAACATGCATTATTGGTCCAGCATCAACCCCCAATGGCTTAGATAGGGGGAACATCAGTGTCAATGTAGAGTTAATATCTGGTGTGGGATGCTTGGTACTACAATTATTGGCCCTTATTTCATTAACGGTAGTCTAAATGGAACAGCGTATACCAGCTTCTTGAGATGAATTCTTCCTCCACTTCTGGATGAAGTGCTGCTAAGGACCAGAATGCTTATGTGGTATGAACATGATGGATGTCTAGCACATAATGTCTTGCATCCACATAGTGTTCTGAATCGAAGGTATCTTGCCAGATGGATTGGTCGAGGAGAAACAGTTACTTGGCATGCTAGGTCTCCTGATTTAAATCGTCCTGACATTTTCTTTGGTGATGCATTAAGGATGTTGTCTATGGTTATATTCCAACAACTCCAGAGAATAGCCAGGAACGTATTGAGCTTGCTTGTAATTCTCTTTAGCACAAACACTGGAAGCAGTAAGTAATTCTTCCATTCAATGAGTGTGCCAGTGTATCGGTGTCCAGGGTCACCACTTTGAGCACCTCTGAATGTTCTTCTCCTGAGCAATGGTATAGAAGAGTCAAAGCTTATGTTATGTGTTTACTTGGTTTTCATTTGTTTTCTGACAACTCCAGGAAGTGGAAGAGTTTGTGATCCTGGGCACAAAGTCATTGTTGTGTTACGTAATTAATAACTTTGTGTTGCAATGAATGGTATAATGTGATACATTTTTGAATAGCTCTTTAGGAGAGGAAGTGAATTACTGGATAAAAAATACAGCCATGTAAAAATCATACTGCTGTGGTTCATCTGTAGAGGAGACCGCTTATAAAATGCTAATACAACCTATTCTTGAGTACTGCTCGAGAGTTTGGGATCCCTATCAGGTCAGATTGAGGGAGGACATAGAAGCAATTCAGAGGCAGGCTGCTAGATTTGTTACTGGTAGGTTTGATCATCATGCGAGTGTTACAGAAATGCTTCAGGAACTCGGGTGGGAGTCTCTAGAGGAAATGAGTTGTTTTCTTCATGAATCGCTACTCAGGAAATTTAGAGAACCAGCATTTGAGGCTGACTGTAGTACAATTTTACTGCTGCCATCCTACATTTCGCGGAAAGACCACTAAGATAAGATGAGAGAGATTAGGGCTCGTACAGAGGCATATAGCAGTAATTTTTCCCTCATTCTGTTTTGGAGTGGAACAGGGAGAGAAGATGCTGGTTGTGGTACAAGGTACCCTCCACACGCCATATGGTGGATTGTGGAGTGTGTATGTAGATGTAGATCTCCAGGTCGAGGACACCTTCCTGGGTGAGTTTTCTACCATACATTATACAGTGTCGATTTGGGCGTCGAAGAAGACCATACACATCTTTGCATTTGATATCCAGCATGGTAGGCAGTCGGTTCTGGTGGGGCTGCATTGTGGCGTGTTGGTTGTAGCCCCCTGACCACAAAGGGATCACTCTGCTGATGCCTGCACCATTAACTCCACACATATGCCAAGGGGTAGATGCCCATCCCCCTGGGGCACCAGGGCTCCCAGCCATGGCCATCCTGCCAGGTAGCCTTTGCTGCGGCTGTGCGGCACCTGTGGGGGAGCCCCTGGTCGGTGTGGGTGGCATCAGGGCTGGAAACGTGACGAAGCATGCTCCATGTCATGCTGGTAGTGGAACACCAGCAGTCTTTAAGAGATCACGAGTTCAATACAAATCACAGAAGTACAAGCTCAAATCATTACCATCGCTGGCCACACCATGGGAGGAACGTCTGGGTAAGGCTGGAAGCGGACCTTATTTGCCCCAGTACCTTGTATGTTCAAGACCTGATGGGGAATCTTTCATGACGATGAAGCCTCAGTTTTTTGTTGAGCATTTAGAGGACAAGTTTGGGGAGGTGGAGGGCTTGTCCAAAATGAGATCTGCGTCAGTCTTGATTAAATCATCATCCTCTGCCCTGTCACGGGAATAACTTGCCTGTGACAAGCTGGGGGCTGTTTCTGAAACCATCATGCCCCATAATAGCTTAAATATGGTTCAGGGTATCATATTTCACAGAGCCCTTCTTTTGCAGTCCGATGATGAGGTGCACGCCAATTTAGAGCAGTTAGGTGTACATTTCATCCAGCATGTCCACAAGGTTCTGAACGATAATGAGGTTGCCAGCACTGCCTTCATCTTGGAGTGTGAGGGTGATACATTGCCATAGAAGGTCGAGGTGATGATCTACCAGTGTGATGTAAAGCCTTGTATACCTCCACCAATGCAGTGCTTTAAGTGCAGGAAGTTTGGCCATATGTCTTCCCACTGTACTTCCAGTGTCACATGTCGAGATTTTGGACACCAGTCACATCCCAATACTCCATGTGCCCCGCCTCCCATCTGTGTCAAATGTGGAGAGCACCATTTGCCTTACTTGCCTGACTGCAGGATTCTCGAGAAAGAAAGGACTGACTTAAACTGAAGCTACGAGAAAATTTGAATGCCTGCATCCTTTGTGTGTCAGTTCTTACGCTGCTGCTACAACAGTTGTGGCACCATCAGCTCCACCAACCCATGTCACATCTCAGAGTCAGAAGACTACACCTGCCCCCTTGATGGTACGGGCCATTTCCCTACCTGTTGCTCCTGCACCACCCAACCACCTACTTTGGGAGCAACAGCAACACCCCACGCTCCCCCCCCCCCCCCCCCCCTCCAGAAACGTCCACCACCACTTCTAATCTGGAGACTCATAAATCTTCTATGACTTCTCTCGCTATGAAGGGGTCCCTTGTGTCACTACCTTCTCAGGCATTGTCTGGTGGGAAAGATGACACCTGCCAATGGCTTAAGAGCCCCAAAGCAGCTGGTCATAGGGCTTCACCCTCATCCTCAGTCCCAGAGACTGAGCCAGTGAAGTACTCTGAGCCAGGGAAACTCAAGCAACAGCGAGAGAAATCAAAAAAGATATCGCCTAAGGCGAAGGAAATTGCAGTGGCACCCACACCACCGCTACCTACAAGTTCTGTGACTGAGGATGGGGTCAGCATTTTGGCATCCACTGAGGACCTAGAGATCGCCAGACACTCAGACACAATGGACATAGACTGTTCAGGCAATAAATCAGTGGTAGCAGGTGACTGAGATGTAAACTGCCTCATTGAATTTTCCATGCCTTCCCAGTCTCATGATGTCATCCTCCTGTGGAATTGCGGCGGTTTTTTCCATCGCCTGGCTGAGGTACAGCAACTGTTAAGCTTTCACCTGCTATCTGTATTGCCCTCCAAGAACTCTGGTTCTCAGAAATGCGGATCCCAGGCCGTCTCGGCTATAAGGGATATTACAGGAACCGTAGCGACTGTAATCGAGGGACAGGTGGAGTTTGCGTTTGTGTCCTAAATTCGGTGTGTATTGAACATGTGCTTCAAATAGCTCTTGAAGCTGTGACTGTCAGAATAAGGACGGTGCAGGGAATAACTTTCTGCAGTGTATATCTTACTCCAGATGGTGCAGTACCCCCGAATGTATTAGCTGGAATGCTTGGTCAACTCCCTAAACCTTTCCTACTTCTGGAGGATTTTAATGCTGATAACCCCTTGTGGAGTGTTACCATGCCTACTGGCCATGGCAGAGATGTTGAAACTTTACTGCCACTATTCGACCTCTGCCTCTTAAATACTGGGGCCGCAACACATTTCAGTGTGGCTCATTGTAGTTACTCGCCCACTCATTTATCAATTTGCAGCCCAGGACTTCTCCCATCTATCCACTGTGTAGTAGCGACCACTTCCCCATCTTCCTGTCACTGCCCCAGCATCAGGCACATGGATGCGTGCCCAGATGGGCTTTGAGCAGAGCGGACTGGGGAACTTTAACCTCTGCTTTCATCGCTGTATCTTCCCTACACCATAACATGGAATTGATGGTTAAGCAGGTGACTAGCACAAATGTTTCTGCAACAGAAAATGTGGTCCCTCACTCTTTAGGGTGCCTGAGGCATAAGGCAGTCCCTTGGAGGTCGACGGAAGTTGCTGAAACAATTAAGAAGCATCAGTGATCTCTACAGCTGCGGAAGTGGCACACTGCCCTGGAGCACCTCACAGCATTTAAATGGCTTTGTGCACATGTTTGCTACCTTATCAAACAATGGAAGAAGGAGTGTTGGGAGAGATATGTCTCCACCATTGTGAGTCACACGGCACCTTCACAAATAGGGGCAGAGATGAAACCTCTTTTCGGGTAACAGGCCCCACCAGCTGTCCCCGATGTTCCTATAAATTACTAGTTATGTACTGATGCAAGCATGGTTCGCAGGTTCTGTGTCGAGCAACTATCATTCCAGCTTTTCACACATGCAAACATCAGCTGGAGGGGAACTTCCTCTCATCCACTACAGGCTGTAGTGAATCCTGTAACGCCCAATTTACAGAGTGTGAGCTCCTCAGTGAGTGCCCTTGCGCATTGTCTCAACAGAGCTTCTGGGCCTGATCGCATCCACAGCCAGATGATTAAACATCTCTCATCTGACTAAAAGCTTGTCATCTTCAATGGCCCTGGTGCAATGGCATCTTTCCGTCGCATTGGCGGGAGAGCACCATTATTTCGGTCCTCATAGCCAGTAAAAACTCTCTTGATGTGGATAGCTATCGGTCCATCGGCCTCACCAACGTTGTTTGTGAGCTGCTGGAATTTATGGTTTGTCGGCAGTTGGGTTGGGTCCTGGTTGTTTCCTGGAGTCACGTGGCTTGCTGGCTCCATGTCAGGGTGGCTTCTGCCAGTGTCGCTCTAGCACGGATAATCTTGTTTTCATTGAGTCTGCCATCCGAACAGCCTTTTCCAGACAGCAACACTTGATTACTGTCCTTATTGACTTCTGTAAAGCATACGACATGACTTGGCAATGTCATATCCTTGCCATGTCTGAGTGCGGTCTCCGGGGATCACTCCCGATTTTTATCCCAAACTTCCTATCGTTCCGTACTTTTGATGTCCAAGTTGGTGACTCCCATAGATCCATCCATATCCAGGAGAATGGAGTCCTGCAGGGCTCTGTATTGAGCGACTCTCTAGTTTTAGTGGTCATTAATGGTCTAGCAGCGGCTGTCAGCCCTCCATCTCACATTCTCGGTATGCGGATGACTTCTGCATTTCATATTGCTGCTCCACTAATGTTATTGCTGAGTGGCGCCTCCAGTGAACCACATAATGCACAGCCATGTGCTCTTGCTAATGGCTTCCAGTTTTCAGCAGCATAGTCATATGTCATGCACTTCTGTCGGTGTCATACCATACATCCAGAACCTGCACTTTACCTTAATGATGATCCACTCACTGTAGTGGAGACATATCAATTCCTAGGACTGGTTATTGATGCTCGATTGACTCGGCTCCCTCATCTTCATCAGCTTAAGCAGAAGTGCTGGCATCACCTCAATGCCCTCCATTGCCTGAGCAACACAAATTGGGGTACAGATCGCTGTACACGGCTGCAGCTCTGCAGAGTCCTTGTCCAATCCTGAATTCATAATAGGAGAGTGGTTTATGGTTCGACAGTGCCTTCAGCATTGCACTTACGTGACCTTGTGCACCACTGTAGGGTTTGAATAGCGACGGGATCCCTTAGGACGACTCGGTGACTAGTGCACTGGTGGAGGCTGGTTTCCATCCACTGCAGATCACACATGCAACTGCTCACCAGTTATGCAGAACACATTAATAATTCCCCTGAGCATCCAAATTACCGTCTCCTATTGCAGTCCATCTCCCGCATCAGTATCCCAGATCAGGGTTTACGATAGCAGTTCGCATACGGTTTCTTCTCTTTGAACTGGAGTCCTTCCCTTTACCACCTCTACTTGCGGACTGTTCATGTATGCCTCCTTGGTGTATGTCTTGGCCGCAGCTTCGTGTGGACCTTTTGCGTGACCCTAAGTGTTCCATTAACCCCCACCACTCTCTGCTGTCACTTCCTCTCGATTCTTGTCGTGTTTCGTGGCTGTGAAGTGGTTTTCACTGACGGCGCAGTGGCTGATGGGCACGTATGCATTGCATCTGATGATGTAAGACATATTGAGCAGCACTCCTTGCCAGTTGGCTGCAGTGTTTTCACTGCAGGGCTGGTGGCCACATCTCATGCTCTTGAGTACATCCACTCATGCCCTGGCGAGTCAGTTCTCCTGTGTACTGACTCATTGAGCAGTCTACAGGCTATCGTCCAGTGCTACCCTCACCACCCTCTGGTAACATCCATTCAGCAGTCCATCTATGCCTTGGAACAGGCCCGCTGTTCGATAGTGTTTGTGTAGACTGCAGTACATGTTGGAATCCTGGGCAACGAACTTGCTGACATGCTGGCAGGCAATGTAGAAACTTCTTCTGGAGATAGGCTTCTCCAAAGCTGAAATACGTTATGCCTTACATCACAGGGTTTTCCGGCATTTTGAGACGGAATGGCATAACAGCATGTACAACAAACTGCATGTCATTAAGGAGACTATAAATGTGTGGAAGTGTTCCATGCAAGCCTCTTGCAGGGAATCGGCTGTCTTCTGCCGGCTCAGCACTGGCCATATGTGGCTAACACATGGTCACCTACACCATCTCGAGAACCCACCTCAGTGTTGCTGTTGCTCCCAAATGACAGTTGCCCACCTCTTGCTGTACTGCCCACTTTTAGCCCCTCTGTGACAGACTTTTAACTTTTCCAGTACCCTGCCTTTGTTGTTGGGCGAGAATGGCTCCACTGCAGTTTTTGTTTACGTTATATTCGTGAGAGTGTGTTTCATAATTCAGTGTAGGTTTTAGTGCATGTATTTTGTTGGTCTGTGTCCTCCACCCTAGTGCTTTTAGGGTGGAGGTTTTAATGTATTACAGAGTGGCTGGCTTTCCCTTTTTATTCTTGTGGTTGGTCAGCCACTGTAATCTGCTTTCATGTTTTACTGTCTTTTGTTTCTAGCGTATTTCTGTTTCTTTTCTGTACCCTTTTTTTTCTCTTAGTATTCGTTGCCGCCTCTTCACTGTTTTGGCTTTTTCTTTCTTTCTGTTTTGTGTTATATGTTTCGTCCATTTTATCCTCACACTTGGGTCATTATTTTATTAGGACCAAGTGACCGATGACCTTGTAGTTTGGTTCCTTCTCCTGCTTCTAAACCAACCAACCAATCATTTTTTCCACGAACAATATGAGACTGGAATAGAAGGGAGAACCGATAGAGGTACTCAAAGTACCCTCTGCCACACACCATCAGGTGGCTTGCCGAGTATGGATGTAGATGTAGATGTCGATGTAGATCCAACTGACCATCTTTGCTGTCCCCATGAACACTTCCATGATCTGTTTTCCCACAGGCATATCCAACTTCCTTATTGGTCAATGACTTAGCTATCTTAAGCAGTTCTCCATGGACTTGTATCCTTGTGTGGCATCCTTGGTAATGTCTTGATCCTCTACTTGTGCAGGATCAAAAATTGTTTTTGCTTTTCTATTGAAAAAAACAGTTTGTATGAATTTCTAGTGTCACAGTGGGTTTCTTCCACTATCGTTACATCTTCCATTTATACCAATCCCATGTCCATTTGAAACTAGACTATATGGGTTTCATTTATTCATGGTCATAACACAGTCTACTGTTGTGAAGTATGTTGGGCCACTGGCAACCTTTACACTAGTCTGGTTGAGAGCTTCTATGCAGAAGCTGCCTAACTGGAACTGTCCTACGGGCATGATCTTCTCCTCAGTGGATATGATTGCCATTTGTTGTGTTGTGCCCAGCCACCCATCTTGTGCCCTTTATTTTGATGCCTCCTTCAACTGCCAGTACAGGCCACATTTTTCTCGTATTACCTTCCAGAGTTCGCTTTTGGCTACTGCTCCAACAGCTTAGCTTCGTGCAGTCTGCCACATTCCTGTTTGGTGTGAGCCCTTCACCACTTTCGCTTCATGTAGCTGCCCGTGTTTATCTTGGACTCCAAAGTATTTTCCTCGGGAGGCAAATGGATTTGATCTATTGCTGTTAGCTCCTCAACCTTTGCACCCAATTTAGTGGTAGCATATTCATGTAGACTGATGACTCGCAGTCCATGGTGTTTGGTGTGCCTTATCGTTGGCACTGACCATTTTTGGTACGATCTTCTTGCAATCTGCTAGATTTTTAAAGCAGAGCTCTTTGTGCTCTTTCGGACCACCTAGCACATCTCACAATATACACCTTTTAATTGTGTCATATGCTCCAATTCTCTCACAAGCCTTCAGATCCTCATTGTGCTGGAAGAGTCCAAGGAAGCTTACAGTTGTTGTTTTTGAGGGAGCCACTATGATTTTCTTGTGGGTTCCTCATCACATTGTTCTCATGTGTGACAAGACTGCAGTCCTACCTCAACCTGCCAGCTCTTCCATTGATTCAGATGATCTTCTTGTTGCTGTCTGTTGGTAGATGGTGTCACTTTTGCATCACCACTGGTTTTCTCTTTACTGGAACAAGCTCCATTGACTTAACCTCTCCCAACGGTTCGGCTGGCCACCTCTTGGCTCTTTCACTGCAAGATGATCATTTTAACTAGGTTGTTAATTGGGCACTGTCTCTTTAGCCATCACCATTTGTTGAGTGGTGATCTCCCACCACTTTGCGTTGGTCATAATAATAATTTGATGGTTTGCTATTTTCTGATCCGATATCCTTTTCTGAACTGCTTATGTTTAATTGTATGTTTTCCACCTGAGTTATTGGTTATTTTGGGGTGCAACGTGCAGATTGTTTATATAAATGATAGCAATTTTGCAAAGGACATTTAATGTTTGTTTAGGGATCTCTGCTGCCACTACGGCATATTTTATTGATGTTTCTTCAAGTAGTAGTTCTTGATTTTAGCTCTTTCCTTCTGTTGATTGAGCTTAACATACAGTTGCTCTTAACATCTTTCACATAAAGGTGTTCTAAGGTTATGACATGGGTGCTTATGACCACAGTCAGGTCTGTGCCTTAACGCAAAAAAGGTAGGTACGGAAGTAAGTACTAGCTTCCGGCAAGGAAAATGTGTTATGATCCTCATTACATTATATGGTGATGACCAGACAATCAATATTAATAGATCTTCAGTCTTTTCACAAATGACAGTTGTCTGTTATGAAGTACTGCATAAACACATAAAGTGTTGATAAGTTTTTGAACCAATGCAATGATTGGCAAATTGCTTCAAATATGATATATTATAATATTATGTAACTTTTGTAAATTTGCTTATTTGTTGTTATAGAACCTAAACAGAACAAATTTATTTTAGGAAGAAGAAATAACACTGGTTGACTGGTTCCCTGTATTGGAGGCAGGCAACCTCCACTTCGAAGGACTCAGGTATAGCTGAAGCAATGTTACACCTGATTATGACCATTCTTCATTTATCACTTTTTTAAAATTAACTTTTCTCGTTACATACAAATGTGTATTTACAAACGCTTGCTGTTTTTCTTCTTCCCTCCAGCCCATTTTGCTTATTAGCTGCACTGTTAAGGAAGATCACAAGAAACTGTGATGTTCTGCAGACCAAAGTACAATTGACTTGATAACAATCTTAATCACAGCCTTAATCTCTCTTCAAAAGGAGCCTCACAGGATGCTATGGTTGCATAATGAAGAGAGATGCCAGCAGTTAAAATAATAATTTGGGTATTGGAATGAAAATGTTTGAATAATTAGTTACAGATTTTCAGGGTGGAAAGGAAAAGTAAAAATATTTCTAATTTTCCTGAGCATTGTGACTTTTTGAAAACTTCTTTTCATCAAGGGGAAGTTTCTGTTGATCTGGAATTCCACTGTACTCTCTAATCTGTTTGCATTTAAACCAATAATAAAAATAGAAGTCTGATTTTACAGATTTTGTAATATTATAGGTTTTACAATAACTGGCACTACTCAACTTCAAAAGTCAACAATCACTGGTTAATCACTGAAACAGAACAAATGGACCTGATGATGGCCATGCAAGTGCTCTCTTGCAACTGGAACTTTTCAAATCTACATTGTTTATGTGCAATACCATTGCCTATTAATACAGTGCATAAATATAACACTCTTTCCATTTTGGAGGCTAACACAATAGTCACTGCATTACTGAAGAACATGTTTTTCTAGCAGAAGCATTTTTTTATCAACACACACAGACACATATGGTATAATTCAGTACAAGCACATGAGCTGTGTCTTTGTAAAATGATCAGTTTTAAACTCCTTTTTTATCTAAAGATCTAGATTACAAAATGCAGAATCAGCTTGAAAAATCAATAATCAGGAAAAAAAAGGTCACAATTACATGTTGGTTCAGGTTCAATTCACTGAACTGATATAATGGGTATATAATCCACCATTTGTCTCCATATCATAGCAAACAATGATGTAAAAATTTAACTGCATTAGAGGCACTTGAACAACATAGTTCCCAAACAAACTACCACCTAGCTTTCTGTATTATATTTTGCTCACTCTTATGATTTTTCGCCCCTGTGGGTCTGGGGATTGGAATAGGCCAGAGGTATTCCTGCCTTTATGTGATGGTCCCCTGTAAGATCTGACCTCCAATCTTCAAAATTTTCCTGAAGAGTGAGCCAACTTGGGAAGGGCGCCTTACAAAGTGCATGGTGTCCATTGTGCATTGACATCTTTAGCCCACTTTCTTGTAGTTGCATTGCAGTCATGCCCATTCTCCATCCCCTGGGCAAGGACACTATTCACTATGCAGTGTCGATTTCTGCATCGACAATGACCATGGACTTCTTTGCACCGGATATCCAACATGGTAGCCAATATGTTGTGCTGTGGTTGCCATGTACCCTGTTGGTAGTAGCCCCCTGACCACACAGGGATCACTCTGCTGATGCCTGCACCGTTAACTCCCCATGTATTCCAAGGAGTAGATGTCCATCCCCGTGGGGCATTGGGACTCCCGGCAATGTCCATCCTGTCAGGTGGCTTTTGCTGAGGGTGGGTGGTGGCTGTGGGTAGGGCCCCTGTCGGAGTGGGTGGCATCCTGGCAGATGACACGCGATGAAGTGTGGTCCATCGTCTATTGCTGGTGGTGAAACACCAGCAGCCTCTAAGCGATCACTAGCTCAATTCAACGCACAGAAGTATGACAGAAAATTGTTCACCTCACTGGCCACACCATGGGAGGAATGTCAGGCTAAGGAAGGCAGAAGATCTTATTTGCCCCAGTACCTTGTATGTTTGAGAGCTGGTGGGAACCTTTCACGACGATGAAGCCTCAGTTTATTGTTGAGCATTTAGAGGACAAGTTCGGGGAGGTGGAGGGCTTGTCCAAAATGAGACCTGGGTCAGTCTTGATTAAAACATCATCCTCATGGGAATTACTCGCTTGTGACAAGCTGCGGGATATATCTGTAAATGTCACACCCAATAAGAGCTTAAATATGGCCCAGGGTATCATATTTCACAGAGACCTTCTTTTGCAGTCCGTCGATGAGCTGCGCGCCAATTTAGAGTGGTGAGTGTACATTTTATCTGGTGTGTCCACCGGGGTCTGAAGGATAATCGGGTTGCCAGTGGTGCCTTCATCTTGGCCTTTGATGGTAATACATTACCCGAGAAGGTGAAGGTGATGGTCTACAGGTGTGATGTAAACACTATATCCCTCCCCCAGTGTGGTGCTTTAAGTACTGGAAGATTGCCCATATGTCTTCCTGCGCCACATGCCGAGATTCCAGAAGTACATCACGTCCCAATACTCCATGCCCCCACTTCCCATCTGTATCAACTGTGGAGAGCACCATTTGCCTAGCTCACCTGACTGCTGTATTCTCCAGACAGAAAGGAAAATCGTGGAGTACAAGGCCCTGAACAGACTAACCATCATCTGAGGCTAAGATACAAATCGAGCACCTGCATTCTGTGTGTATGACAACATCTTACATTGCCGTTACAGTAGTTTTGGCACCATCAGCTCCGCAAACCCAGGTCACCTCTTAGAGCTGGAAGACTACACCTGCCCCCTTGATGGTAGGGGTCATTGCCCTCACTGTTGCTCATGTGCGAACTACTTAAGGACCAATACCTCCCCCTCCCTCCCCAGCCATCGGCGACATATGTCCACACTTCTAATCCAGAGAAGCGTAAGTCTTCTTTGGCTTCTAGCACTAGGAAGGAGTCCCTTGTGTCACTCCCTTCCGAGGTTTCTTCTAGTGGGAAAGATGACACCTGCAAGTCGCTGAAGATCCCAAAAGCAGCTGGTAGTACGGCTTCATGCTCATCCTCAGTCCCAGAGACTGAGCCAGTGAAGTCTTCCCAGCCAGGGAAACCCAAGGAGCAGCGAGAGAAATCCAAAAAGAAAATGCCTAAGACCAAGGCAATGGCAGGGGCACCAACACAACTGCTACCTACAAGCTCTGCAGCTGATGATGAAGTGGAGATTTTGACGTCCGCTGAGGCCCTTGATCTCACCAGGCCCACAGACACAAAGGATATAGACGAATCAGGCAATGAATCTGTGGCAGCATTGAATGTTCCATGCCTTCGCAGTCTCACGATGTCATCCTCCAGTGGAATTGCGGTGTTTCTTTCCAATGCCTGGCTTAGCTACAACTACTGTTAAGCTTTACACCTGCTATATACATTGCCCCCCCAGGAAACCAGGTTCCCAGCAATGCGGATTCATGCCCTCCATGGCTATAAGGGATATTACAGGAACCGTAGCAACTATAATAGAGTGTTAGGTGGAGTTTGCGTATGTTTCCTAAATTCGGTGTGTATTGAATATGTGCTTCAAATAGCTCTTGAAGATGTGGCTGTCAGAATAAGGACGGCGCAGGAAATAACTTTCTGCAGTGTAAATCTTACTCCAGATTGCGCAGTACCCCTGAATGTATTAGCTGGAATGCTTGATCAACTCCCTAAACCTTTCCTACTTCTGGAGGATTTTAATGCCCATAACCTCTTGTGGAGTGGTACCATGCCTACTGGCCATGGCAGAGATGTTGAAACTTTACTGCTGCAATTCGACCTCTGCCTCTTAAATACTGCGGCCGCTACACATTTCAGTGTGGCTTGTGGTAGTTACTCGGCCATTGATTTATCAATTTGCAGCGCAGGACTTCACCCATCTATCCACTGGAGAGCACATCACGACCTGTGTAGTAGCGACCACTTCCCCATCTTCCTGTCACTGCCCCAGCGTCAGGCACATTGATGCGTGCCCAGATAGGCTTTGAGCAGAGCAGACTGGGGAACTTTAACCTCTGCTGTCATTGCTTTATCTCCCCTACACCGTAACATGGAACTGATGGTTAAGCAGGTGACTAGCATAAATGTTTCTGCGGCAGCAATGTTTCCCTTGGAGGTCGACGGAAGTCACTGAAACAATTAAGAAGCTTCAGTGATCTCTACAGCTGTGGAAGTGGTACACTTTCCTGGAGCACCTCATAGCCTTTAAATGGCTCTGTGCCCGTGTTCGCTGCCTTATCAAACAAAGGAAGAAGGAGTGTTGGGAGTGATACGTCTCCACTGGTGGGTGCCACACGTCACCTTCCCAAGTCAGGTTGAAGATCAAACGTCTTTTCAGGTACCAGGCCCTAACAGCTATCCCTGTGGTTACCATAAATGGCGAGTTATGTACCAACGCAAATGCGATTTCCAAACACATTGGTGAGCACTTTGCTCGAGATTGTCAATCGGAAAATTTCCCGCCAGCCTTTTGCGCGCTCAATCATCAGCTGGAAGGTAACGTCCTCTCGTGCACTAAACGCTGCAGTGAATCTGATAACGCTCCATTTACAGAGTGGGAGCTCCCCAGTGCCCTTGCACATATCCCCGACATGGCTCCTAGGCCTGATCGCATCCACAGCCAGATGATTAAACATTTATCATCCAACCACAAACAACAAATCCTTGTAATCTTCAACCGTATGTGGTGTGATGGCATCTTTCCACCACAATGGCAGGAGAGTGCCATCATTCTAGTGCTCAAACCCTGTAAAAACCAGCTTAATGTGGATAGCCACCAACGTTCTTTGTAAGCTGCTGGAGCGTACGGTATGTCAGCAGTTGGGTTGGGTACTGGAGTCATGTGGCTTGCTGGCTCAATGTCAGTGTGGCTTCCGCCATGTTCGCTCTACCACTGATAATCTCGTGTCCATCGAGTCTGCCATCTGAACAACCTTTTCCAGATGGAAACTTCTGCTTACTGTCTTTTTTGACTGACGTAAAGCTTATGATATGACTTGGTGACCTCATATCCTTGCCACATTGAATGAGTGGTATCTCTGGGGACCACTCTCAATTTTTATCCCACGCTTCCTTTCGCTCCGTACTTTCCATGTCCAAGTTGGTGACTCCCATTGTTTCACCCATATCCAGGAGAATTGAGTTCCACAGGGCTCTGTATTGAGTGTCTCTATTTTTAGTGCCCATTTATGATCTAGCAGCAGCTGTGGGAACCTCCGTCTAACCTTCTCTGTATGCAGATGACTTGTGCATTTCGTATTCCTGCTCCAGTACTGTTGTTGCTGAGTGGCACCTCCAGTTAGCCATCTACAAGGTGCCGTCATGGGCTCTATCACATGACTTCCAGTTTTCAGCTGCAAAGTTGTCTCTCGTGCAGTTCTGTCAGCATAGTACCATTCATCCGGAACCCACACTTTAGCTTAATGATGATCCACTCACCTTAGTGGAGACATATCAATTCCTAGGGCTGGTTTTCGACACTCGATTGACTTGGCTCCCTCATCTTCGTCAGCATAACCAGAAGTGCTGGCAACACCTCAGTGCTCTCCGTTGCCTGAGCAACACCAATTGGGTTGCAGATCGCTGTACACTGCTGCAGCTCTACAGAGCCCTTTTCCCATCCCGAATTGACTATGGGAGTGTGGTTTATGGTTTGGTAGTGCCTTCAGCATTGCATTTACTCAACCCTGTGCACCACTGTGGGGTTTGATTAGTGACAGGGGCTTTTAGGACGGGTCTGGTGGCCGGCGTACTGGTGGAGGCTGATTTCCCTCCACTGCAGATCAAACGTGTGAAACTGCTCGATGTAGCACAGATTCATTGTTTCTCCTGATAATCCAAATAACCATCTTCTTTTCCCGCCGGTGGCATTCCATCTCCTGCATCGGCGGCCCATGTTAGGGCTAACAATAGCAGTTCGCGTGCAGTCCCTTCTCTCCGAACTGGAGTCCTTCCCTTTACCACCTCTACTTGCAGTCTGTTCACATATGCCTCCACGGTGTACACCTGGCCGCAGCTTCGTGTAGCCCTTTTGCATGGCCCTAAGGACTCCGTTAACCCTGCCACTCTCCGCAGTTACATCTCCTCGATTCTTGATGTGTTCCGGGCCTCTGAAGTGTTTCACACCGACGGCTCAATGGCTGATGGTCATGTAGGCTTTGCATATGTTCATGGAGGACATGTTGAGCAGCATTCCTTGCCAGTTTGCTTTAGTGATTTCACTGCAGAGCTGGCGGCCATATCTCGTGCTCTTGAGCATTTCCGCTCATGCCCTGGCGAGTCATTTCTCCTGTGTACTGACTCATTGAGCAGCCTACAAGCTATCGACCAGTGCTACCTTCACCACCCTCTGGTAGCGTCCATTCGGGACTCCATCTATGTCCTGGAACAGTCCCGCCATTCCATGGTGTTAATGTGGACCCCTGGACACGTTGGGATCCCTGGCAATGTAATTGCCAAGAGGCTGGACAAACAGGCAATGCAGAAACCACTTCTGGGGATAGGCACCTCTGAAGCTGACCTGCGTTATTTCTTACACCACAGTGTTTTCCTCCTTTGGGAGATGGAATGGCATAACAGCATGCGAAACAAACTGCATGTCATTAAGGAGACTATGAATGTGTGGAAGCTTTTCATCCAGGCCTCTCACAGGGAAGCAGTTGTCCTCTGCCAGCTCCGTATTGCCCATACGTGGCAAAGGCATGGTTAAATACCCCATCGTGAAGACCCACCTCAGTGTCACTGTGGCTCCCAAGTGATAGTTGTCCACCTATTAGTGGGCTGCCCACTTTTAGCCCCTCTGTGGCAGACTTTTAACTTTCCCAGCACCCGGTTTTTGGTGTTGGGCGACAACGCCTCCACAGCAGCTTTAGTTTTATGTTTTATCCATGATAGTGTGTTTTATACTTGTCTGTAGGTTTCAGCACATGTCCTTTGTCGCTCCATGTCCTCCACCCTAGTGCTTTTAGGGTGCTTCATGCTGAGTGGCTATTAGGAATGGTGCCCACAGGTTGTGGTGGTGGAGTGCGGTGGTAAGAAGGGGGGGGGGGGGGATGATACTGTTTAGTATACCATGATGCAGTGCAGTGACAGTGTGGTGTAGAATGGAGCATCAAGGCTGGTCTTTTCTAATTGAGATTTGTGGCTATGAGATTTAGCCAGGACATTTCCAGCAGATAGAAACATGTACATAACATCACATGCAGTTGGAATGTGTTTCCTTGATAGCAGTGACCTCTGTTACCTGGTGTCTGCACTGCACAGACATTTTGCTGGCGCCCCCTGGTGGAACATGTAACTATTTGCGTATCAACAAACTGTTTGTATACTGTATCATGTTCATAACATTGATGCCGTTGTGGTATTCATAAGTACATAATGGTGGACACACATCTGTGGGCCAGGGGGGGGCACACCCTCAGGGTGAAATAATTGTGTTTTGAAGCATAACATTCAGCTTGCAGTTGATATGCAATTATCATAAGAAAGGTGATGAAAAATACGATTCAAAATATTAAAAATTTTCCAGTTTCGAACCACCCAAAAATCTATACAAATGACTGAAGAGGATATAGTTACACAATTCTAAATAAATAGAATCTAATGTGTGGTTTACAACAAAATAGTAATTTCATATTTTATTTATCAAGGATACAGACGGTTTAATGCATTCTAAAATGAAACACATTTTAAAACTGTAGCAACGCCTATGCAAGAATTAAGTGTCATTGAATAGCATTATAAACTATTATTTGTGGCCAAAAGTGTAAAAAAAAAATCCCTCAGGTTGAGCACTTCCATGTAATGCGTTTTTCATTTGATTCAATGATTTAACTCCACTA
The DNA here is from genome assembly GCF_021461385.2 of Schistocerca piceifrons. Classification (NCBI taxonomy): domain Eukaryota; kingdom Metazoa; phylum Arthropoda; class Insecta; order Orthoptera; family Acrididae; genus Schistocerca; species Schistocerca piceifrons. Next base: position 45,246,199 of record NC_060140.1, on the reverse strand, counting down.
GTGGTGATCCTTATATAAATGAGTAGTATTACACATATTTAGTGAAATATTGTCAGGTACCTGTTTTTCATTGGATGTGAAGGATTGAGCCAACTTTCAAAACAGATTTGAGTATGTCTAGTAATCAATACATGGTTATAAGATAATTGGATAGAAGATAAAGAGAAGTAAAAAGCCAATAGTTTCTTCTGGAACAGACTTTCAAAAAGGGGTCTATCCTCTATAAAGTCTCCTTGGAATGGTGTTTCATTCACAGCGGTGTTGCACAGCATATTAACAGTGATTGTGAAAATATGCTAACTGGAAGAGACTTGGGGTATGTATCACACTTTGTCAAGGACATTTTATTTCAAACCTGACAGTGAATTACATGCCACATATGGGCAGATTCTTTCTGGTTTTGAAACTCACCACTGGGACACAATTTTTGTAGAGCTCAACAGGCCTCTGATGACTTTAGTATTTTGCTGCTGTAATTTCCATAGTGGTTTGGCTGCTTCCATTATTAAAACGAGTTTATTGAGTTCAATGAGCAATGATTTATGGACTTTTCTAGGGTGGTATAGTTATGTAAAGACTGGCCAGAACTGTGCAAAGATCTAGTCTCTTCATTTAACCATTTAGGAATCGTCACACACAAAAATCCTTAAGTGTGAAACTGTGATATGCGAGTCACTGCTAAAAGTAGTAGTGTATTGTTAGAGGTGGATATTCATTTAAGATAAGAAGTAAGGGAAGGAGAAAGGAATGAAAGAAGATGAGGGTTGAATATCCTGAGCCATTTGAAATTGAACTCTATCTTGGAATGAGAGAGGACGGGTAAGAAAGTCAGGATTGTACTTGCCTAGAGTGATTTAGGGGAAGTTATAGAATACCTCTGTCTGGATAGCCAGGCAGAGAGAGAACTGCTGTCATCTTGACTGAGTGTCTAGTCTAGTATGTTGATCACAACACTGTATTACTGAGGTTGCAGGTACTTTGCTGATTGTATATTCTTACTGACATTGGTATTTGTATTCCTAGATATGAAAACATGTCTACAAGTAGATAATGATGTTTGCACGGCATTTCCAAATTCCTGTTTAGTGCTTGTCTTCACAATGTTGTAATGTTACCTGAATGGCAGTTTGTGTGTTTTTTTCTGCTACTCAAAAATTTTTTCTTTGTAAATGTAGTTATTGGTGTAATATACTCACCTCTTCAGTAAGACGTGTAATGATTATGGATCAGTTTGTGAGTTTTGTCACAAGTAATGATAAAGTACTTGATGATGCTCTCCCATGCAGCTGTGGGTTGAATTGGATAGGTTGATGAAGGAAAACATGATGAAAACTGGGAAAGGGTTAGAAGTAACAAGTAAAAGGAAATAAATACAGAAATCACAAAATGGTAGTTCAGGTTAACAAACAGTTTGGCTTGTTGCCTGAAATAAGTGGGTAAGTGCCACAATGAACTTTGTTAAAATGAGATGCAGCAGACTCATTGGAATATCATTAGTGTTAGTCATAAACATTAACAAATAGAAAGGAAAGATTCTTACTGCTTGATAAAAGCCATGGAAGACATGATAAATATACAGTAGAGAAAAAAGTTAGGTGTAGAGTCCCATGTTTGTAATCATCATGAAACAGTCACACACAACCAGGTTTGTTGCCTTTGACTGTAGGTTAGACCAATATCTATGATGAATCTCTTTCTCCAATTATTAAATGAAGTTCCTTATAATTCTACTGGATGTAAGATGGATCAATCAGTGTAATCATAAATACATCCAGTGAGGTTGCTAGGCACAGCTGAGGAAGGCATGGATTGATAAATATGTATGTCAACATGATTTCAAGTGGCCTAAAAGCAACAGCAGATGAAAGTGCTGCAAAGGACCATCTCATCCGCACTCATATGAATTTGCTGAGTTGTGTTATGTAGTCTCTGGAGGACATATTTATGGTGACCTTAGAAAAACATATAGCTATTCATGAACACTGATTTGGACTTCTTTTCTCCGAGCCATTTGTGTTTGGCTTGCATGTGGACATGTCTGTTTTCCTAATGTGGGGCAGTCTTAGTCCTCTGTTGAACTACATGTTGTGCATACTTTGAGTACACTCTTAGCATTTGTGTGCACAGAATGTATGTTCCGTATTAGAGGATTCTTAGCCTGACAAAGTTAGTGTTCCAGTGTTGGAGATACTGGTAAATCTTGAGAGTGCCCTTATCCTCAGCATCACATGACAAAATTAGAGTACTTCCTATTAACCTTGTTTCACGTTTGTTGACTTTCATCTTTTACCCTCATTTCAAGATTGTCCATCCCATTCAACTTCACTTTCAGTCCCTCACTGTCTCTGACAGAATTATATCACCATTATTTCTAATCCTGAAATAGAATTCCTACTCCAAATATCTGTGGGGTTTCCTTAACTGCTTGGTCAACATAAAGGCTCATTGTGCATAGGCTGCAAGTCATCAAGGATGGACAGGATGATGCAAGATGACTTGGACGTAATTTCTAGTTGGTGCGATGAATGGCAGTTGATTCTAAAAATGTGAGTCACTGCAGATGACTAGGAAAAACAAACCTGTAATGTTTGGAAACAGCATTAGTAGTGTCCTGCTTGACACAGTCATATCACTTAAATATCTGAGCATAATGTTGGAAAGCAACATGAAATGAAAGAAACATGTGAGGATTGAGATAAGGAAGTCAAATGTTTGAGCTTATTATGAGAAGGAAAGTTGCCTCTCACCATATGGCAGACATGCAGACACACAGATAGGCACAACAAAAAGACTATCACAATTAAAGTTTTCGGCCATTAAGGTCTTTGTCAACACTAGACACACACACGTGTAGCGAAACAGGAGAGAAATGAAACAACTGGGTGTCGTGGTGGATTGACAGCTGTGTAGTTCTGGAATGGGAATATGGAAGGGATAGATGGATAAGGACTGTGACTAATGAAGTTTGGCGCAAGTAGTGTTGTGGGAACATAGGATGTATTGCGGTACAGAAAAGCTGGTGTTGGGGGGAGAGATCCCATCCCCACACCCACCCTGTTTCCCACTTTTCATAGTGGTTCTTCCATCAAAGATCAAAACAGGTTATGAAGTTATCACAGTCAGAACATAAATTCCAAACCCGATGTGATGCTACCAGTGTCCCAGCCAAATGTGCAACCTGTGGTAGGGATGCTCATGAGGATGATTGATAGCCTCCTCCCTGCTGCATCAGCTGCAATGTTAACCCTGCTGCTGTCTCCTGCATTTGTACCATGTATCTCAATGAGTAGGCTGTCCAGGAGATCCAGGTGAAGGAGAAAGGGCCTTACCCGGTCACTTGTAAGTTGTTGACTAGTCGGAAACCCCGTGTTCTACTTCCTGGTATCTACAGTACTGTTGTTGCGACATTTCACTCCATGAAGGACATGACCAAGCAGACATGCAACCTCAAAATTTACTACTGTGAAAGCACCCAGCTTCATGGTAGTTCTCCCTCTCTGGCTGTGCAAAACACCGCCAGACAATCTCCTCATGGGGCATAGTTACCTGCTACACAACCAGCAGGCCAGAAAGGACAGAAGGAATACTGCTGCAAAGCCTTCCTACAACTCCCCAGCCAACCAACTCGAACCTTCATCTCCTAACTGAAAAGGTTAGAAGAAGTCAAACAAAGGCAAATGAGTTTTCTCCTTAAGTTGTCACCATGTGATATCCTCCCACAGCCAACCTCTGTGTTGCCAGTGCACAACACCAAGCATTATTCTGCCCTGGAGTCCACAGGCAGACAGTAGAAAAATGCTGATGCTTCTGTAGATATCAAGGAGCAGGATGATCCTGCGTCTGTGCCTTGTAGTCTTCAAAGGATAGGGCTCAGCAGCCACTGATGTGGCATCCTGTTCATTTTTTTCCTTGTCATGAATCTCCTCCAATAGAATGTTGTGGTTTTCAATCTAACAGAATTTACAGCGAGCACCCACTTATCTGCCTTCAGGAAACAAAATTGCATCTTCATGATTGATTGGTTTGAGCTCTCATATTTATTCCCTGTTTGTTTTAATGCCCCCTCCCCTCCCCTTCCCCCGCCCCTCCCCTCCCCTTAACCCGCCCCCTCCCCTCCCCTTAACCCGCCCCTCCCCTCCCCTTAACCCACCCCCTCCCCTCCCGTTAACCCCCCCCTCCCCTCCCCCCACCCCGCCCCTCCCCTCCCCCACCCCTCCCCCCACCCCGCCCCTCCCCTCTCCCACCCCCACCCATCCCCTCCCCCACCCCCACCCATCCCCTCCCCCCGCCCCCTCCCCTCCCCTCCCCCCGCCCCTCCGCTCCCCTCACCTCTCCCCGCCCCTCCCCTCCCCTTCCCGCGCCCCCTCCCCTCCCCTCCCCTTCCCCCACTCCCTCCCCTTCCCCTTACCCCTCCACCTCCCCTTCCCCTTACCCCTCCACCTCCCCTTCCCCTTACCCCTCCACCTCCCATTCCCCTTACCCCTCCACCTCCCATTCCCCTTACCCCTCCACCTCCCATTCCCCTTCCCCCGCCCCCACCCCTTCCCCCGCCCCCACCCCTTCCCCCGCCCCCACCCCTTCCCCCGCCCCCACCCCTTCCCCCGCCCCCACCCCTTCCCCCGCCCCCACCCCTTCCCCCGCCCCCACCCCTCCCCCTCCCCCTTCCCTCCCCTCCCCTTAACCCTCCCGCTCCCCTCCCCTTAACCCGCCCCTCCCCTATCCCCTCCCCCAGCCCCCACCCATCCCCTCCCCCAGCCCCCACCCATCCCCTCCCACCGCCCCCTCCCCTCCCCACTCCCCCTCCCCTCCCCTTCCCCCCGCTCCCTCCACTCCCCTTCCCCCTCCCCCACCCCTTCCCCTTCCCCCGCCCCCTCCCCCTCCCCTTCCCCCGCCCCCTCCCCCTCCCCCTCCCCTTCCCCCGCCCCCTCCCCCTCCCCCTCCCCTTCCCCCGCCCCCTCCCCCTCCCCCTCCCCTTCCCCCGCCCCCTCCCCCTCCCCCTCCCCTTCCCCCGCCCCCTCCCCCTCCCCTACCCCCGGCCCCTCCCCCTCCCCTTCCCCCGCCCCCTACCTTCCCCCTTCCCCCGCCCCCTACCTTCCCCCTTCCCCCGCCCCCTCCCTTCCCCCTTCCCCCACCCCCTCCCTTCCCCCTTCCCCCGCCCCCTCCCTTCCCCCTTCCCTTCCCCCGCCCCCTCCCCTCCCCCTTCCCTTCCCCCTCCCCCTCCCCCTCCCCCTCCCCTCCCCCTCCCCTTCCCCCGACCCCTACCCCTCCCCTACCCCTGGCCCCTCCCCTACCCCTGGCCCCTCCCCCTCCCCTTCCCCCACCCCCTCCCCTTCCTCCACCCCCTCCCTTCCCCCACCCCCTCCCTTCCCCCTTCCCTTCCCCCGCCCCCTCCCTTCCCCCGCCCCCTCCCTTCCCCCATCCCTTCCCCCGCCCCCTCCCTTCCCCCATCCCTTCCCCCGCCCCCTCCCTTCCCCCTCTCCTTCCCCCGCCCCCTCCCTTCCCCCTCTCCTTCCCCCGCCCCCTCCCTTCCCCCTCTCCTTCCCCCGCCCCCTCCCTTCCCCCTCTCCTTCCCCCGCCCCCTCCCTTCCCTCTCCCCCCTCCCCCTCCACCTCCCCCTCCCCCACTCCCTCCCCTTCCCCCGCCCCAACCCCCTTCCTTATTGGTGTTTGCTGTTAGAGTTAACAGCCATTGACCATGTTGCACTTTTTATCCGTTGTAGCAATATGGCAAAGGCCATTTAATTTTTGATTCTGGACCTCCAGTTCTCTGTCTGTGGTGTATTTTATAGACCTTTCTCCACATCCCTGTTTTTAGCTGTCTTCTCTTGTACTGACTGAGACTAACGTGCAGTCATATTTAACTCCTCTCTTTGTCTTCATGTCCTAGTGTTTTGACATGGGCGCATATGACCCTAGTTGTTTTTGTACCACAAAACAAAAAGCTCATCAGTTAGTGGTAATGCTGTGTCATTATATCCTTCAAATGTCACTCCTTCAGTTCCTGTTGCTATTTCTTTTAGTAGCTGATACATCTAGTTTGAAAAGTATGCGGAGAATATATATTTGTTTTCAACACAGTCCACCTGGTTGAGTTGATGAAGTCATTAAGGGATTCATTTTTGTATAGTCAGATGGCCATAATATGACTAACCATATATTATTAGGTAGAAAAGGACCATTTATATTCCAATTCCTTTTTGCAGTTCTGTCCAATGATCCGTCAGTCTGTGGAATGGATGCAAGATTAATTTGCATTTACGCATGATAGACACAATTAAGATATTCTTAGATTTGCCACCACTCTGTTTTGTATTAATTAATTAATCAAGGAACATATACAGAGCCCTACAAAATTTCAAGTTATTTACATGATAATTAAGATAACTGCACATGCCAGAGCTCCTACCCGGAAACCTTAGGTGCCAGAGTTTAGAAATAGCTTGTGACACTTTGGGCACTTATGCCGTTAGATTGCAAAGTACTACTTACGACAGTGGAGGTGAATTTCCTGGACATGAAAGTAGATAAGGCCAGAAGTGGAGGCCAATTGGCCAGATGTGAAAGCAGATCAGGCCAAAATGCCCAGTCACACTCCGCACTCCACTAGTGATACCTGCATCTGATTTCTTGCACATGCATTCACATCCAAGCCCTGCACATTCGGACTGGTGTGGCTGTCATGATATGAATGGGTTGTTTATTGTGAAGTACATAAATTTGTGCTGTCTGAGTTGTGCATGCTTTTTCATCCATCACGATGATAAGCCATCCATTCACAAGTTTCAAAAAGTTTCACAATTCTGCAAAACTGCATGGGAGTTCCAAATGGCATTAAGATGCAGTCAAAAAGACAAATAATTTCATTAATGTTATGAAAAACCACACAAACACTGTAGAATAACTCATAAATCATAATATTGTGTAATTATTAGAAACTAATCACATGCTTCTGGTGTATCATTTTTCAATGTCACAGGACTTGCCTTTAAGGGGAAAAACTAATTTCAATACTGTTTTTGATGTTTTATTTATTTATTTATTTTTCAGTTTCGAGTAGAGCAGTACACTTTAGGATTATTGCATTCACCTTGTGTATTCCAATCTTATTCTAAAATTACAAAAATTACTCCAGAGAAGTAAGATTGCCTCAAATTTGAAAAACTGTCCCAATGTGTCATGTGGTAATGTACTTAGGAACAAATATCCTATTAAAATTTAAAAGTGTTGTCATAGGGAAAATCTTCTCAATACTGTATTTAATAGCCTATATTACATTATTAATCTAATACACACAAACAATGGGTAAGTGATATCATTTTAGGGAATAGTACTGTCAAAAGTCGGTTAAAAGTTAAAAATATTTTGAAATAGAAGCTATTGGCAGCTAACACAAATTTCCATTTTCAAGACAGAGATAATTATTCAGACATCAAGTAAACTCTGTTTGTCTGCAAATTTCACCATAGTAAAAGACAACCTCCTGTTTTAAGGTAAAAGATATTGCACGACTGGTGATGTGTGAACAGATAGGTCCCATGTTATGTAATATATTTTAAAAATTTAATAATTTTACTTGCAGTAGCTCTCTGTAACTGCAGAATGAATAATTTCTTCCAAACATCTATGAAGTATTATACATCATGTAAATATGTGGAACTCATAATATTCACACAGGCTGCACCCATTTTTCAAAAGCGCAAACCAATGAAAAGTGCCTGAAGCAGCTTATGGAAAATTCTGCAGTAGATTCATTTTTATGATTCTAAAATCAGTCACTGGTGTGAAAACCTGACCAGATTACAATATTAGTTACTAGGTAAACTACACTTGAGGTATTACAGTCTCTCCAACAGTCAGGTGATCAAACATTGTGAAACCATTTTGAAAGCAGCTCTAAAAATGCAAAATAACCCCAAAGTGACTTAGATTCTGAAATAAATTGTATAGTTTTGCTATGGATTACCCTACAATGTGAGATAGAGCAATAACACAATTTAGTTACCATGTAAATCAGTTTGAAAATTGCTGTTCAAGGTTGTGGTAGTGGTTGAAAAGTGCAAAAATTTTAATGAAAGGGATAGAATAGGGTTTATGATGGTACCGATGGAAAATAATGTAAATACTGGGAAAATGCAGGATCTGGAAATCCAAAACAAAGTTGTACTGATATTTTACTGTTGGCTTGTTTACATTTATAACATTAACCACACATTATGCAGAGGTGTTCTAAAATTCCTATAATGGGCTCCCAAGAGTTGAGGAGGGGACTTCGCAGATAAAAGTTTGATAATGAATCCATATCTGAAGGTGTACCATTTGAGAGTATGACCTCCTCCATTCAGAAGGGAACATTGTCTGTGCCTTGGGGTCCTTCTTGATCAATAGGTCAGAGGTAATTTTTTCTACTGTTTGTGTACCCTAAAGCAGGAGATTTGAAACTGCTGCAGTCATCAAACCAAATTTTGTAACTATTAAATTTTAGTGAAATTTTCTTAAATTATTTTCTTTTATTGCATGCAGTTTAATGTAAAGTAATTTACAGATCTAATTAATTTTCTGTGTTCATTAGGTATTTCCAAGGCACCATAATGAGATACACAACAGCAGCAGTGAAGGCTAGAGTCGGCCAGGGCCAGAGCGGCAGTCACGTCAGGCTCACCGATGGCAACACTTGCCATCTGCTCGGCTGTTTGCGTGATGATAATAATCGTAAGTATTTAAAAGGTTAGTTATATCACCATGTAGCTGTCTTTTAAAATAAGAAATTGGGATTAATCCCATGAGGCAGCAGCGTACTGACTGCACAAAAGATGATCAAATAGTGATTGGAATTTTTTTAGTTTCACAGCAATTATATAGTGGATTATCGATTTTTTATATTTTATGTACACATTCCTGATGTCCCCCCTGCGGGTCCGGGGATTAGAATAGGCCCGAGGTATTCCTGCCTGTCGTAAGAGGCGACTAAAAGAAGTCCATCCCCCTCACGGGGGTAGTTAGCGCCTGCGTCCGGAGACGGACAGTTCCACGACCTATAATTGTGCTCTTTTTGGTTTTTCACTTCTTGTTTCTTCCTTCCTTTTGTTGATTCCTTTCTTTGCTCTTCTCCACCTCACTGTCTTCCTTACTCTTTCCCTTGACTTCTCATTGCCTTCTTCTCATTGCCTTCTTCTCCTTGCCTTCTCATTGCCTTCTTCTCCTCCTTGCTTTCTGAAGGCCGACCCACGCGTTCGCATGCGTAGCCGGTGACGGGGTAACGCGTAAGTCCCCGCCCTGGGTAGACATGTAAGGCACGCGCGTACCACCTGGTAAAGGCCAGGCCCGGGGAGGGGTGATTGCCTGAGCTGATACCTTCTGACCATGCCGATTGGTCCCTCCGTCTGTTTCTCGGGAGGTGTGACCTGAGGTGTAAACATTCACCTAAGGCGGGAGTGCCCTCTGAGAGGGTCCCCACAAGGAAGGAGCGCGCCATCGGAGACGCTGGCAATCATGGGGGATTCCTTTGCAATGGATTCTACTCCATCGCTTTCGACTTCTGCCCAAAAACGGAAACGTGACCAGCCACCAGTGACACAGTTCCTTGTCGTTTCTCATTCTGAGGACGAAAAGGATTTTTCCTCTGTCAACCCTTTCGTTATCCAGAAGGGCGTAGATGCCATAGCCGGATCTGTCAAATCTTGTACCAGGTTGCGTAACGGTACCTTATTACTGGAAAATGAGAGTGCCTTTCAGGCACAAAAACTGCTTCGGGCCACACTCCTGTACACGTTCCCTGTCCGGGTGGAGGCCCACCGAACTTTGAATTCGTCTCGTGGTGTAGTCTATACTAGCTCCCTCGACGGATTGACTGACGAGGAGATTCAATCTTTCCTCGCTGAGCAGGGCGTGACGGCTGTCCATAGGGTCATGAAAAAGGTCAACAATGACCTTGTACCGACCCGGACACTTTTCTTGACCTTCGATAGTGTTAAGCTGCCATCTCGCATCAAGGCGGGCTACGAGGTTATTTCTGTTCGCCCCTATGTCCCGACACCTACGCGCTGCTACCAGTGTCAGCGTTTCAATCACACTCGACAGTCTTGTTCCAATGCGGCTAAATGTGTCACTTGTGGCAGGGATGCCCATGAGGGTGACTGTCCACCTCCGTCTCCTCGTTGTGTTAACTGTCAGGGTGACCATGCCGCATCCTCCCGCGACTGTCCTGTCTATAAGGAAGAACGCTGTATCCAAGAAATTCGGGTCAAATAGAAAGTGTCCACCTTGGCTGCTCGCAAGCTATTGGCTAGTAGGAAGCCCGCGCTGCTCCCAGCGGGGAAATACAGTACTGTCCTCGCCTCTCCTCGGACTCCCAGGGAGGTGGCAACCCAGAGGTGCGATCTGACCTTCAGCACCACAGTCGTCCGTTCGGCCAGTGCTAAGAACGCGCGGTTGACGCCTCCTCTTCCTCCCATCACCCCACAGACACCAGCCCCTTCATCAGCTTCTGCTAAGACGAAGACCCCGAAGTCAGATGCACGGGCCTTCAAGAAATAACCCTCCCATGCAGACTGTCTACGTACCTCGACCTCCCAGCCTTCGACCGGTACTTCCACCAAACGTCCTTCCAAAAAGGCTCATAGGAAGCACAGTTCTCCTTCTCCGCCACGGCGCATTTATTCTCCTGCGCCACCCAGCGGTTGCCGCCCCAGGCCGTCATCCGTTTCGCCTGGCCGCACCGCTGGTAGCCGAACATCTGGCCGTTCACCGGCGGAGGAAGCTCCCCCTCCCGGCCATCCTCCCGAGATGGCCGATGAACCTATCGACCCAATGGATGATGACTGTCCACCTACTGATAGCGGCGGCAGTGCTCGCTCGAAGCCAGGCCCTCAGCGGCCTTCGAGGTGACCCCTTCTTTCATCTTCCTTTTCTTACGATGGCACTTATTCACTGGAATATTCGCAGCATTCGCTCCAACCGAGAGGACCTGAAGTTGCTGCTCTGCCTGCACCGTCCGCTCGTCGTAGCCCTCCAGGAAACGAAGCTACGCCCATGCGATCAAGTTGCCTTGGCACACTACACCTCTGTGCGTTTTGACCTACCCCCTATGGTAGGTCCCCCCAGGGGGTCCACAACTCTTTCGTGGATACGTGCGTGGCGAGCACGGGGCCCCGAGCCATTGCAGCCTTCTTTCTCTCCCGGGCTGCATTTCCTTTCCCTTCCCCTCCTTTCCCCTCCATACCCCTTTCCCCTCGCCCTCTCCTCCCCCTCTATTGGTGTCCTTGCTTATGTTGGCCCCCGCTATCCTCCTGGTTCTGTTGGTTTTACACTCTGGCTTTGTTGCGTAATCATCTCCTCCTTTTGGCATTCCTTGGTCCCCCTCTGGGGTTTGACCTCCATTCCAAAATTTCTCTTCCGTAGTGTGAGCCATTTGGGGAAGAGCACCTTACCTAGTGTCTCCGACGTGTGCCCTCCTAGTATATTCCACCTTTCTTCTACGTCGTTGTCTGATTCTAGGGTGCATAGCCAGCACGGTAGCCAGCCCGTGTGGTGGGGTCGCTATGTACCCTTTTGGTTGAGCCCCCTGAACACACAGGGATCACACTTCTGATACCTGAGCTGTGACCTCCTCATGCATGCCTTGGAGTGGTTGCTCGTCATCCTGGAGCATCGGAACTCCCGGCAATGGCCGCCGTGCCAGACGGCCCTTGCTGTGGCTGGGTGGCGCCCGTGAGGAGAGCCCCTGATCGGAGTGGGTGGTATCAGGGCGGACGCTATGCAGATGAAACGCATAAGGGTCCAAACCTCTGGCCGCTCTTCTGCGGCCGTCTCTCTGCGTGGTACTGATTCCTCAAGTGCTGCTTCTCTTGCCCCTTCGGCCTTCCCTTCCGTGGCTACCCCCTGGGAGGAGGGTCAGGCCCGTCGTCTAGGGGCAAAACCTTTCCCCCGTTATCTAGTTTGCACCAGGACTGATGGAGATACTTTCACCAGTGTCAAACCTTTATTCTTTGTGGAACACATTGAAGACACGTTCGGCAAAGTGGACTCCCTGAGCAAGATGCGGTCGGGTTCGTTACTGATAAAAACTGCTTCGGCTGCCCAATCTGCGGCCCTTCGTGCCTGTACCCATCTTGGCACAATTCCCGTGTCCATTACCCCTCACCAGTCTCTAAATATGGTACAAGGTGTGATTTTTCACAGAGACCTCATCCTTCAAACTGATGAGGAACTTCGGGACAATCTCGGACGGCGGGGTGTTCACTTTGTTCGGCGTGTTCAGAAGGGTCCTAAAGATAATCGTATTGATACTGGTGCCTTTATCCTGGCCTTTGAAGGGGATACCCTTCCTGAGAAAGTTAAGATTATGGTCTATCGCTGTGATGTGAAGCCGTACATCCCACCTCCTATGCGGTGTTTTAAGTGCTTGCGTTTTGGCCACATGTCTTCTCGCTGTACCCAGGACCCTCTCTGTGGTGACTGTGGACGTCCACTCCATGAGGGGAGTCCCTGTGTTCCCCCTCCTGTATGTGTAAATTGTCATGGTAGTCATTCTCCACGTTCAGCAGATTGCCCAGTCTATAAGAAAGAAAAAAAGATACAGGAGTATAAGTCTCTTGATCGTTTAAGCTACACAGAGGCCCGTAAGAAATATGCACGATTGCACCCTGTGTCCATGACATCTAGTTACGCCTTGGTTACATCTTCATCCCTTCCTCCCCCTTCCTTACCCCCATCCCGGACCCCTCTCCTTCCCCCCTCCCCTGCGGCTCCCACACCTTCTCCCCTGGGCGCCGCTCTCCCTCCCCAGCCGGAGAAGTGTCCCACTCCTTCAGCGTCTGCCGGTCAAGGGCGCCTCTCCCGGGATGCCCCTTCCCGGCACCTTCCAGGTCAAAGGTCTGCTGCAGCGCGGCGACCGCGAGAGCCGCGGTCTATCGGCCCCCAGGTCGCCCGGTCTCTTTCTGTTCCTGATCTTGCTGCAGCTGGCTCCATTATGCCACACAGCCCTCCTCGAACTCAGCCTGAAAAGAAGAAGAAACATAAGTCCCGGGACAAAGAGCCTCTGGTGTCACCGGAGGTCCCTTCCCCGGCTTCACAACCGGATTCTGACCTGTCGTTTATGGATGTCGCCCCCTCCTTGTCGGTGACGGGTGGGGACCCGGCGGTATGACTGGATTTAGCGTGTTCAGCCCTCATTTAAACCATCGTTCTGTGGTTCTCCAATGGAATTGTAATGGCTACAATCGTCACCTTCCGGAATTGAAATCCCTTCTTTCGTCCTACTCAGCAGCTTGTGTGGTTCTCCAGGAATCTCATTTTACTGATGCTCACTCACCGACCCTCCGTGGGTTCCGTGTTTTCTGTCGAAATCGGGTCGGACCCTTGCGGGCTTCTGGTGGCGTTTGTACGTTGGTCCGTACAGACATTGCTAGCACGTGGATTCCTCTCCAAACTACATTGGAAGCAGTTGCTGTTAGGGTCCACTTAGACTCTGCAGTCACAGTATGCAATCTTTATCTCCCTCCTGACAGGACTCTTACACCTGCTGCCTTAACCACCCTTCTTCAGCAACTTCCTCCTCCCTTCCTCCTCCTTGGGGATTTTAATGCTCATCATCCTTTGTGGGGCAGTGCCTTTCCATCTAGACGAGGTCTTCTTATCGACCAATTTATTGCAGACCACGACCTGTGCCTTCTTAATGATGGCTCCCCTACTCATTTCAGTGCTGGTCATGGTACCTTTTCTGCCATTGATCTTTCTCTTTCTTCTCCCTCTCTCCTCCCTTCATTACACTGGTCGCCACACGACGACCTTTGTGATAGTGACCATTTCCCGTTGATTATCACGCTCCCTTCCCGCTCCCCGATGGAGAGGTTACCTCGTTGGTCTTTCCACCGCGCCGATTGGCCTCTATATACTGCACAGGTCGAGTTTTCTCCCTCTTTGTCGGGTTGTATTGATGACGTCCTACGTGACGTGTCTGACGCGATTGTTCGCGCTGCTAACCTTGCTGTCCCGCGCTCATCTGGGCAATTTCGTCGTCGGCAAGTCCCGTGGTGGAGTACGGCCATTGCCATTGCCATCCGTGATCGCCGTCGAGCTTTGCAACACTTTAAGAGGCACCCATCTGTAGCCAGCCTTTCTACCTTTAAGCGCCTTCGCGCTAAAGCCCGTTATTTAATCAAACAGAGCAAGCGGATATGTTGGGAACGATTCGTTTCTTCCCTTGGTTCCACTGTCCCTCTGTCACGGGTATGGGCTACACTTCGCTCTCTCCAAGGTTGCCATCGGCAGTCCACCCTCCCAGGCCTTCACCTCCCAGATGGCATTTGTACGGACCCATTAGTTCTCGCAGAACATCTTGCGACCCATTTTGCAGTGGCATCAGCGTCGGCCTCCTATCCAGCTGCTTTCCTTCATCAAAAACAGCAGGCTGAAGCTGTCACCTTATGTTTCACCACTTGTGAGTCAGAATCTTACAACGAACCTTTCACTGAATGGGAATTTCTTTCTGCTCTATCTGCTTCTCATGATACGGCTCCTGGCGCAGATTCCATTCATAACCAGCTGCTTCAACATCTCAGTGCTCCACAACGGCACCATCTTCTTCGGGTGTTTAACCGTATCTGGCTCCAGGGTGACTTCCCTTCTCAGTGGAGGGATAGCATTGTGGTTCCTGTCCTTAAGCCTGGTCAGAACCCCCTATCTGTTGACAGCTATCGGCCAATTAGTTTGACCAATGTTGGTTGTAAGTTACTTGAACGGCTGGTAGCCCGTCGGCTCACTTGGGTCCTCGAATCTCGGGATCTATTGTCCCCTTACCAGTGTGGCTTTCGAGAGGGACGATCTCCAATCGATCATTTGCTTCGCTTGGAATCCGCAGTTCGGCAGGCTTTTTCCCAGCGCCGCCATTTGGTTGCAGTGTTTTTTGACCTTCGCAAGGCCTATGACACGGCCTGGCGCCATCACATCTTACTAACCCTTCATCAGTGGGGTCTTCGGGGCCCACTCCCGATTTTTATCCGCCAGTTCCTGATCCATCGGTCATTCAGAGTTCGAGTTGGTACTGCTTTTAGTTCTCCATGGACCCAGGAGACGGGCATCCCACAGGGTTCTGTCTTGAGTGTCCTTCTTTTCCTCATTGCTATCGATGGACTTGTGGCCTCTGTCGGTCCCTTGGTCGCCCCTGCCCTGTATGTGGATGATTTCTGCATTTGGGTTAGTTCCTCCTCGATGCCATCTGCAGAACGGCAGCTCCAGGTGGCTATACGGCGTGCCTCTGCATGGACCCTCTCCCACGGGTTTCAATTCTCTCCTTTAAAATCGCGGGTGGTCCACTTCTGTCGCCGTACTACGGTCCACCCTGATCCAGAGCTCTATCTCGCTGCACAAAGATTGCCTGTGGTTCCACAGTTTCGTTTCCTAGGTCTTCTTTTCGACAACAAGCTCACTTGGCTGCCCCATATCAGACTCCTGAAGGTAGGATGTTTCCGTAAACTCAATGTCCTTCGCTTCCTTGCCCACTCCTCCTGGGGTGCGGACCGTTCCCTCCTCCTCCGTCTTTATCGTGCTCTAGTTCTGTCACGTTTGGACTATGGTTGTCAAGTTTATGGTTCAGCTGCTCCTTCCACGCTGCACGTGCTGGTCCAGTCCACCATCGTGGTATCCGTTTGGCCACCGGTGCCTTCCCTACTAGCCCTGTTGATAGTCTCCTGGTTGAAGCTGGGATCCCCCCCCTTTCTGTTCGGCGGTCCCAGCTTCTGGTGTCTTATGCCCTTACTATCCGTTCTTCTCCCGCTCATCCTTCCTATTCTATCCTATTCCCAGACCATGGACGTCGCCCGCCTGACTCCCGCCCTCGGGCGGGTTTACCGGTTGGGCTGCGCCTTGCGTCTCTTACCCGTGATTTTCGGCTTCCTTCTTTGTCCTGTCTTCCTCGCTCCCTCCCCTCCACCCCTCCTTGGTTAGTTCCTCGGCCTCGACTTCGGATGGATCTCCGCCGCGGACCGAAAGATTCCATCCCCCCGGTGGTGTTCCGTACCTTTTTCCGCCAAATTTTATGGGAGTTTCGGGATGCTGTTATTTTTTACACTGATGGCTCTAAATCTGCTGATCATGTTGGGTATGCCTTCACGTCCTCTGTTGGAACGGAAAATCATCTGCTGCCACCTACATGTGGGGTGTTTACTGCGGAATTGATGGCAATTTCCCGGGCCCTTACCTTTATTAAACAATCCCAACACAACCGCGTTTTGTTATGTACGGACTCGATGAGTGGCCTTCTTGCTATTGACCGGTGTTTTTCGCGCCATCCCTTGGTCTCTGCCATCCATGACCATCTCGCTGATCTTCACCGTGCTGCTTGTTCCATTGACTTCTTATGGGTCCCGGGCCATGTGGGTATCCCGGGTAATGAGCTCGCTGATCGTTTGGCTGGGGGAGCAGTTACTTACCCCCCGTTTTCCGTAACCCCTCCTGCAGCGGATTTACGGCTTCACATCAAATCCCACTTTGTACAGTCATGGGCCAATTCTTGGGAGGCTACTCCACTGTCTAATAAACTTCGTGCCATTAAGGTGAATACAGGCCCATGGCGTTCTTCCTTTAGCCTCTCCCGCAAGGACTCGACCACACTGTGTCGTCTCCGCATTGGCCATACCAGGCTGACCCATGGTTTCCTTTTGCGTGATGAGCCACCCCCGCTATGTGGTTGTGGAGCCTTCCAGTCAGTGGCCCACATTTTGGTTGAATGCCCCCTTCTTTTGGCTCTGCGTGCTAAGTACAGACTCCCCCACACTTTACCTTTGATGTTGGCTGACGATTCCCGGATGGTCTCTCTGGTTCTAGGTTTCCTCCGGGAGAGTGGTTTTTATTCTCAGTTTTAAAGTTTTTAATCTCCCTCTGGTGTTGGGGCAGGGCGGTGAGTGTTTGGGTGTCTCCCACTGTAGGCAGTGTTCAGAGATTCCCGATTCACCTCCCTGACCGGAATCCTCTTTTCTTTCCCTTTTACTCTGTTTTTACCCCTTCTTTTTAAGGCTTGGTTAGTTTTTCTATTCCCATACGTACTTTCTGCATTATAGCAGTTGTACCTTTTAAGTCACAGGTGGTCTTGCCTATGCTGTTTCAGCATAGTGTTGGGTTCGTTCTCTTGCCAAATTCCCTCATTTGTTTTTACTAATGACATCGTGACTGCCCTTTTACGTTTCCCCTTTATCCGTTTTATTTTTCTGACTATACTGAGATGTCCCGTTAGCAGAATGGAGTCTATTTGAAACAAGGGACTGATGACCTTGCTGTTTGGTCCCTTTAACCTCAAACAACCAACCAACCAACCTATGGTAGGTATCCCAGCTCATGGAGGGGTTATGTTGCTGGCCCGGGATGATATTTACTACGATCCCATCACGTTGCACACCGGCCTGCAGGCAGTTGCCATCCGCATTACTCTCACCACTTTTACGTTTTCCTTTTGTACCGTTTACACTCCATCGCCATCTGCCGTTACCAGGGCAGACATGATGCAACTTATTTCTCAGCTACCTGCACCATTTTTGTTAACTGGAGACTTCAATGTCCACCATCCCCTTTGGGGCTCTCCAGCATCCTGCCCGAGGGGCTCCTTGTTAGTAGACCTTTTCAACCAGCTCAATCTTGTCTGCCTCAATAATGGCGCCCCTTCTTTTCTTTCGGACACATCTCACACCTATTCCCATTTAGACCTCTCTATATGTACTCCCCAACTTGCACGCCAGTTTGAGTGGTATGCACTTTCTGATACATATTCGAGCGACCACTTCCCTTGTGTTATCCATCTCCTGCAGCATACCCCCTCTCCGTGCTCCTCTAGTGGGACCATCTCCAAGGCAGACTGGGGGCTCTTCTCTTTCAGGGCGACCTTTAAGGATCAAACCTTCACAAGCTGCGATCGTCAGGTTGCCCACCTCACGGAAGTCATTCCCGCTGCTGCTGAATATTCCATCCCTCACCCTACTTCTTCTCCACATCGCGTACCGGTCCCCTGGTGGTCCGCAGCATGTAGAGATGCTTTACGTGCTCGTCGACGTGCTTTACGCACCTTTAAACGCCAGCCTACAGTGGCGAATCGTATCAATTATAAACGATTATGTGCTCAGTGTCGTCGTATTATTACAGAAAGCAAGAAAGCCAGCTGGGCTGCTTTCACAAGCACCTTCAACAGTTTTACTCCTTTTTCTGTTGTCTGGGGTAGCCTGCGCCGGCTATCTGGCACTAAGGCCCACTCCCCAGTTTCTGGCTTGAAGGTCGCGAATGACGTCCTTGTGGCCCCGGAGGCCGTCTCCAATGCCTTCGGCCGCTTTTTCGCAGAGGTTTCGAGCTCCGCTCATTACCACCCTGCCTTCCTCCCCCGCAAACAGGCAGAGGAGGCTATGCCACCTAACTTCCGTTCCTCGAATTGTGAAAGTTATAATGCCCCATTCACCATGTGGGAACTCGAAAACGCACTTGGCCGATCATGGTCCTCTGCTCCAGGGCCTGATTCTATTCATATTCAGATGCCGAAGAACCTTTCTCCTGCAGGTAAAGGTTTTCTTCTTCGTACATACAATCGCATCTGGATTGAGGGACATGTTCCCGCATGCTGGCGCGAGTCTATTGTTGTCCCGATTCCTAAGCCGGGGAGGGACAAGCACTTGCCTTCCAGTTATCGACCTATCTCGCTTACCAGCTGTGTCTGTAAAGTGATGGTGCGAATGGTTAACTCTCGATTGGTTTGGCTGCTCGAGTCTCGACGCCTACTTACCAATGTACAATGTGGATTTCGTAGGCGCCGCTCTGCTGTTGACCATCTGGTTACCTTGTCGACCTTCATTATGAATAACTTCTTGCGGAAGTGCCCGACCGCGGCTGTGTTCTTTGATTTGGAGAAGGCTTACGACACCTGTTGGAGGGCGGGCATTCTCCGCACCATGCGTACATGGGGCCTTCGCGGTTGCCTCCCTCTTTTTATTCGTTCCTTTTTAATGGATCGACAGTTCAGGCTACGTGTGGGTTCTGTACTGTGAGACACCTTTCGCCAGGAGAATGGGGTGCCACAGGGCTCAGTTTTCAGCGTCGCTCTCTTCGCCATCGCGATCAATCCAATAATGGATTGCCTCCCAGCTGATGTATCAAGCTCCCTTTTCGTGGACGATTTTACCATCTATTGCAGCACGCAGTGTACACGTGTCCTGGAGTGCTGTCTTCAGCATTCTCTTGACCGTCTTTACTCCTGGAGTGTCGCCAATGGCTTCCGTTTTTCTGCCGAGAAGATGGTCTGTATTAACTTCTGGCGCTACAAAGAGTTTCTCCCACCGTCCTTACGACTCGGTCCCGTTGCTCTCCCAATCGTGGAGACAACCAAATTTTTAGGCCTTACATTTGACAGGAAACTTAGCTGGTCTCCACATGTGTCATATTTGGCCGCCCGTTGTATCCGTTCTTTAAATGTCCTCCGTGTTCTCAGTGGTATGTCGTGGGGAGCGGATCGAACCGTCCTACTTCGTCTATATCGGTCGATCGTCCGCTCCAAGCTGGATTATGGGAGCTTCGTATACTCCTCTGCACGGCCATCCATCTTACGCCGCCTCAACTCCATACAACATCGGGGTTTACGACTTGCGATCGGAGCATTTTATACTAGTCCCGTAGAGAGTCTTCATGCTGACGCTGGCAAATTGCCACTCACCTACCGGCGCGATATACTGCTTTGTCGGTATGCCTGTCGGCTACTGTCAATGCCCGACCATCCGTCTTATTGTTCCTTTTTTGACGACTCTCTCGACCGTCAATACGGGTTGTATGTCTCTGCCCTGTTACCACCTGGAGTTCGCTTTCGTCGCCTCCTTCAACACCTTAATTTTTCACTCCCTGCAACCTTTCGAGTGGGCGAGAGCCACACGCCACCTTGGCTCCAGGCTCAGGTCCGCGTTCACCTTGACCTCAGCTCGCTCCCGAAAAAGGTTACCCCCAGTTCGGTCTACCACTCCCGTTTTTTGGAACTTCGTTCGAAGTTCATCAACATGACTTTCATTTATACAGATGGCTCTAAGACCAATGACGGGGTCGGGTGTTCCTTTATTGTCGGGGCACAAAGTTTCAAATACCGGCTCCATGGACATTGTTCGGTCTTCACAGCTGAGCTCTTTGCCCTCTACCAGGCTGTTCTTTACATCTGCCGCCACCGACATTCTGCTTATGTCATCTGCTCCGACTGCCTGAGCGCCATCCAGAGCCTCAGTGATCCGTACCCAGTTCACCCTTTTGTACACCAGATCCAACGCTCTCTTCAGCAGCTGGTGGACGTCGGTTCTCCGGTTAGCTTTATGTGGGTTCCTGGCCATGTCGGTATCCCCGGGAACGTAGCTGCAGATGCCGCAGTCAAGGCTGCAGTCCTCCAGCCTCGGACAGCTTCTTGTTGTGTCCCTTCGTCCGATTATAGCAGGGTCATTTGTCAGCGCATTTTATCGCTGTGGCATGCCGATTGGGCTGCACTTACAGACAACAAGCTTCGGGCCATAAAACCTCTTCCCGTGGCTTGGACGTCCTCCTCACGCCCTTCTCGGCGGGAGGAGGTAGTTTTGGCCCGGTTAAGAATTGGACACTGCCGGTTCTGCCATCACCATCTGCTGACGGCTGCGCCGGTGCCGTTCTGCCCATGTGGGCACTTGCTGGCGGTTTGACACATTTTAATGTCCTGTCCAGATTTTAACACACTGCGTCTAGATCTTAACCTGCCAAGTACTTTCGATGCCATTTTAGCGGATGACCCATGAGCAGTTGCTCGTGTTCTTCGTTTTATCAATTTGACCAACCTCTCTAAGGACATTTGATGATGCTGTTTTTTAATCCTATGCCTGTCAGTCTGTCTTTTATCATGTTTTCCCTTTTAGTTGTTATTTTAAACTTGTACCTCACGGTGCATTCTTAACGTTGTCAGGGCGCTAATGACCATTGAAATTGTGTGCCCTAAAACCACAAAAAAAAAAAAAAAAAAAAAAACATTCCTGATGTATGTGTCTCACCATATAGCAGAGATGATAACTCGTGATAGGCACAACAAAAAGAGTCGCACAATTATAGCTTTCAGCCATTTAAGCCTTTGTCAGCAGTACACACACACACACACACACACACACACACACACACACACACACACACACACACACACACGTGCAAATGCAACTTGCACACACATCTGCAGTCTCAGAGAACTGAAACCACACTGCGAGCAGCATCACCAGTACTTGATGGGAGTGACGACTGGGTGTGTAAGTAAGAAAGAGGCTGGGGTGGGGATAGTATGGTGGGGGTGATGGACAGTGAAGTGTTGCAGTTTGGGTGGAGGGCAAGAGAGAAGGTGGGAGGGGGTTAAGTAGTGGAAAGGAGAGAAATAAAAATAAATTAAAATACTGCGTGTGGCAGTGAAATGATGGCTCTGTAGTGCTGGAATGGGGAACAGGGAGGGGGTTGGATGGATGAGGACAGTGACTAATGAAGGTTGAGGCCAGGAGGGTCATGGGCACATAGGATATATTGCAGGGAAAGTTCCCACCTGTGCAATTGAGAAAAGCTGGCGTTGGTGGGAAGGATCCATATGGCACAGGCTGTGACGCAGTCATTGAGATGAGGGATATCATATTTGGCAGTGTTTAGCAACAGGGTGGTCCACTTACTTTTTGGCCACAGTTTTTTGGTGGCGATTCATGTGGACAGACTGCTTGTTGGTTGTCATGCCTACATAGAATGCAGCACAGTGGTTGCAGCTTAGCTTGTAAATCACATGACTGGTTTCACAGATAGTTCAGCCTTTGATGGCATAGTTGATGTTAATTACAGGACTGGAATAGGTGGTGGTAGGAGAATATATGGGACAGGTCTTGCATCTACGTCTATTACAGGGGTATGAGCCATGAGGGTAAGGGACTGGGAGCAGGGGTTGTGTAAGGATTGACGAGTATGTTGTGTAGGCTCGGTGGAAGGTGGAATTACACTGTAGGAGGGGTGGGAAGGATAGTGGGCAGTACATTTCTCATTTCAGGGCATGACAAGAGGTAATGAAAACCCTGGCAAAGAATGTGATTCAGTTGCTCTAGTCCCAGATTTTACTGCATTAAGAAGAGAATGCTCCTCTGTGGCTGGACTGTGGGACTTCGGGAGATGGTGGAAGACTGGAAAGATAAGACACGGGAAATTTGTTTTTGTACAAGGTTGGGAAGACAATTATGGCCAGTGACGGCTTCAGTGAGACCCTCGGTATATTTAGAGAGGGACTGCTCGTCACTGCAGATGCAATGACCACGGGTGGCTAGGCTGTATGGAAGGGACTTCTTGGTATGGAATGGGTGGCAGCTGTCGAAGTTCAGGTATTTCTGGTGGTTTGTAGGTTTGATATGGATGGAGGTGCTGATGCAGCCACCTCTGAGATGGAGGTCAACATCTAGGAAGGTGGCTTGTTGTGTTGAGCAAGACCAGGTGAAGTAAATGGGGGAGAAGTTGTTGAGGTTCTGGAGGAATGTGAATAGTGTGTCCTCACCTTCAATCCAGATAGCATAGATGTCATCAATGAAACTGAACCAGGTGAGGGGTTTAGGAGTCTGGGTTTTTAGGAAAGATTCCTCTAGATGGCGCATGAAGAGGTTAGAATAGGATGATGCCAGTTACAGATGATGACAGATATCTCGGTTGTAGAAGCCTGCCTTTTGATTGTTCAGAAAGTGTTCCACATTAAAAATTTAAATTTCATTTGGAAAATGGCTGCCACCCAATGGATTCTTTGTCAGAGGAAAATATCACTGGATGGAGAATGTGTGTGGCAAGAATTTATAGGCGAAAGAAGCAGCATGTCTGTCCTGTACAGAATGAGCTGGGACACTGTCGTGGATCAAAAATATGCCTTCACACTGCCGCTTGTGACACTTCACATTGACAGCCTCCTCTAATTATCTCACCTGGAGATTTTTCCAGTACATTGCTGTGGAGATTTTCCCCTTAACATTATAGTCTGTTGGCACAACAGATTGTTCCAAAGAACACACAGCACCAAATTATCTGATGATGTTGGGATCTTTGCCTGCTTTAGTGGTGTTGTGTAAGTAGATGTATGTAAATGTGTGCTGTCTCATTAACTGTGATTAAATGGCTAAAGAAACCATCTGAGTTAGCCAAACACAGAATCAATACATACACTGCTGCTTCAGTTTCAGTGGGTTTCTCAAGTGGGTGTGAGTAGTTGACACATCCTGTCGATGTCAGTTGTTGTCGTATTCATAACATCATGCAACATTTTGGAAACTGACCTCTTAGTGATTTCCATTTTTTCCACTATTGCCTCAATTGTTGCGCACCAGGTTACTCACTTTGTGGTCCTTCAGGCAGATGGGCTGCTACACCATTCTTCATCTTTGAACATGTTTTAGCAAGTTGAGAAACAAAATTGCTTCAGCTGTAAAATTATTAGGCACTACCAATTTCAGAGCACTTACAGCTGCATTTCAGGTACAAATCTGTATATAAGTGGACAATCAATCGTGTAGAAAACCAATATTCTGAAAGCTATGATGAAGCTGCAATGAAACATGTAGTCCCTGGAATCGAAACACGTAATCACTGGAAGAGTCATGACTCAGCTTGCATTGTTAGTCCAATGAAATAATTACCCACAAAAGTGTGTCTGCTGTAAAAGTACTAAAACCTATGAAGAAAGATTAAGAAACAATGAGGATGAATTTATGTAATGTTATAATGGACAAGGGGAAATGTAAGAGGCACTCACTGAATATCAGTGTGTGGAGGTGAATGTTATCTGGGTGGCAGACTGTAGGCTAAAACATTTGACAGTTGTGTGTGTGTGTGTGTGTGTGTGGTGTGTGTGTGTGTGTGTGTGTGTGGAGAGAGAGAGAGAGAGAGAGAGAGAGAGAGAGAGAGAGAGAATATTCCAATGTGTAGTGCTGGAATGAAAATAAGTAAACTAAATCATACCTCAAAACAGGAAAATAAGTTGCAAATATGTAGCATATTATCATGTTTCTGGGTACAGTTTAACTATCACATTTGCAGCAAATAGCTCTGTTCCTGGGAATGATTTAGTTTGCTTGATGTTGTTGTTGCATAAAAGTTAGTATTCTCTCTTTGCATCATTCTAATTTTCATGGTGTGTGAAAGTCATCTGGGTTGCTTGCTCAACCTTCAGGAGTTGGAGTACACCTGCTTATTATAGTATCATGTTGTATTCTAGGTTTTAATGGGACCCCATACATAGCATACATTCCTTGACATACTAATATTACAGCAGTCAAAGTTTTTAGCCAATAGGTTGTTACCTAGGTGGCATATTAAAATGTGTGAACATTCATGTGGTAACATCGGCGAGTGCCTCTTAAATATCCTTATCCACTATGGTGTTATGTAAATTCCTCCTTAATGTTTTTATCATCTTCGCTGCTATTATGCAAGTGTTTTCCACCATATTTTATTACTTCTAGGACATACGCATTTTTGGGAATAATCTATTTAATGGGACTGACAATGAATGCTACGTCTTCCTATAATAATTATTTAAATTGTGAATTGACGCCATCCTCAGTATATGCTTCATTACAGTTTGATCTTAGCTTTGGGATTATTTATTTTCTACAGGATTCTTTTTCCGCTTATATACAGTTTTGCACCCAAAGATGCAGCTGTAAGTGTTGCAAAATTGGTAGTTCCAAAGAATAGAAGGATTTTACAGCTGATATGGTTTCATTTCTCAATATGGTTTCTCATGGCTGTGGTTGCCCAGATAATTCTTTTGTTTAATGACGCAAAGTGTCTGAGGCATTTAACTATTGAGTGATGAATTGTTACCTTACACTTCCACTTCATTTTGGATTGTAGGGTAATTGTCCTCCTCTAAGTGCAGAAAACGCCACACTGTTCCTGTTTATCAGGAATGCAGAGGTTTGCCTACAAACAATCAAATAACTGTTACATAATTTTATTTTTTCAAGGTGGTGATGAAAATTTCAGGTCTCTTCTGTGCTGGTGTAAGATGGCTGCAGATATGGTTCCCCAGCAATTTTCGACTGATGTATCAACTGCGAATGACACATTGGGGTTTGATTTATATAGTTAGCTTATCCACTGTATGATTTTCTGACAGTATACTGTAGTATTAGTACTGCTACTAATACCATACTCGAAAAACGTAGGGTTTGGAACTGTATGTTTCTTCTTCCTTGGGGAAGGAGAGATTGGCTAGGGAAGATTGCAAAAATGGGGCAACTCACACAGATCAGACTGAGAGGACCTGTGTGTTGTGAGGAGAAACTTGTGCAAAGCTCAGTTTGGTTATATTTGCTTATGTGGATCAGTTTTGTGAGAGCTTGCCGTGATGTATGTGTCAGTAAATTTGAAATGAGATGCATTTTTGTTTTGGAATTGTGGCTACATGCTGGAATTTTTTAAATTATTAACAAAATGTCATAAATGTATCCCTACTGACCACCCCCAGATACTATTACTTCAGAATTTCACCTATGGAATAGAAGTATTTGAGTAGAAATTATTTCACTTTGTTTTAAAACATTCATTTTTTACCAGTATCTTTAATTCATAAAAGAGATGATAAAACACTTTTATGGATGCATACTTTTTTCTTTCTGTGGTGGATTAAGGTTAAATTGTAGGTAGTGGAGGACATTCTTGTTACTAGCAAACTATTCATGAGTAGTAGTACTCTTCTAAAAATTGTACCTAACTCTGCACAACAGACTTCATAAGAATAAATGGGTTGTGAAGCTTTTGTTAGTCAACCAAATTTTTAAACAATGCCTGCCCAAAATTCATGGATTGCCATGAGATTTAAATGAGAATGTCATATTGCATTGTTGGCTGAGATATCTCATGGAGTGGATTCAGTTACCTGTATGAAAGGGTGTTTTTCCTCCATCATACTGGCATCTATCTTCATTGGTAGGTGGGATCTGTGTCAGTATTGGATTTATAGTATGTAGGTGAGTGTAATGAAAGCATGTATAGTGTCATGTTTGTATTGCATGGTGGTGGTGCTGGTGGTGGCAGTGTTTGGAATTTAATGCAGGAATTTAGCACAAATATGGGTGTGCATAACATTCATGCCACCAGCTCTTCTGTCCTTGCTGGCCAGACACTAACATTGAAAATTTTCTCCACACTGAAGATTCAAACAAGTATACCTCAGAGTTGAGCTGTATGATTTTCCACAGGATGGTAGACATAGCTCTCTGTCACAGTTTGGCAGTGGCCATTCATCTTGGTTGACAGCTAGTTGGTAATCTTAACAATATAAAAATCTGAGCAATGATTGCATCAGAGCTGGTATGTAATATGGCTATTTGCACTTGGGGCTGCACTCCAATGGAGTGGGCAGGGGGGGGGGGGAGGGGGGGGGGGCGGCTGGCGGGCGGGCAGCATCATAAGCCGTCAGGACTGGAATCAGAAGTGCTTGGTGCTTGGATAGGGCAGGTTTGGCACCGGGACCTAGGCCTCCCGCAGGGTTATGATCGCTGTGGCAACGATTTCGGATTGGGGGGAAGGCATAGCGATGGTCTAAGATATTGCAGAGGTAGGGTGGGCAATGGAACACCATTTTAGGATGGGTGGGAAGTATATTTGGTAGGAAGTAAGAATATCTCATTTCAGGGCAGTGTTTGGAATTTAATGCAGGAATTTAGCACAAATATGGGTGTGCATAACATTCATGCCACCAGCTCTTCTGTCCTTGCTGGCCAGACACTAACATTGAAAATTTTCTCCACACTGAAGATTCAAACAAGTATACCTCAGAGTTGAGCTGTATGATTTTCCACAGGATGGTAGACATAGCTCTCTGTCACAGTTTGGCAGTGGCCATTCATCTTGGTTGACAGCTAGTTGGTAATCTTAACAATATAAAAATCTGAGCAATGATTGCATCAGAGCTGGTATGTAATATGGCTATTTGCACTTGGGGCTGCACTCCAATGGAGTGGGCAGGGGGGGGGGGGGGAGGGGGGGGGCGGCTGGCGGGCGGGCAGCATCATAAGCCGTCAGAAGTGCTTGGTGCTTGGATAGGGCAGGTTTGGCACCGGGACCTAGGCCTCCCGCAGGGTTATGATCGCTGTGGCAACGATTTCGGATTGGGGGGAAGGCATAGCGATGGTCTAAGATATTGCAGAGGTAGGGTGGGCAATGGAACACCATTTTAGGATGGGTGGGAAGTATATTTGGTAGGAAGTAAGAATATCTCATTTCAGGGCATCCTTTGATAGGGCTTTGACACTATATCATTGTGTCCTGAAACAAGGGACATCTTAACAGAGGTTCTTCCCATCCCTCCCAAAGTATTATTCCATGCCCACACAACATCCTAGTTCATCCCTTTGATACTTCCAATCCCTCAACTCTCCACATATTATCTCCATTGGAGACATACGTGCAAAACCTGTCCAATCCACCAAAACAGTGCTTCCAGTCCCAGTCTTGTCACAGGATTATTCCAACCTATCAGAGGATAGGCCACATGTGGAAACAGCTTTGTAATCAGAATCTGAATCTTATTGTCTCATAATGCACAAGTTAAATCATTGATTTTATGTTCAGGAGACGCATCAGCTGATGTTGTTGTTGTTGTTGTTGTTGTTGTTGTTGAAGTCTTCAGTCCTGAGACTGGTTTGATACAGCTCTCCATGCTACTCTATTCTGTGCAAGCTTCATCATCTCCCAGTACCTACTACAAACTACAAGTTACATCCTTCTGAATCTGTTTAGTGCATTCATCTCTTGGTCTCCCTCTACGCTTTTTACCCTCCATGCTGCCCTCCAATACTAAATTGGTGATCCCTTGATGCCTCAGAACATGTCCTACCAACCGATCCCTTCTTCTAGTTAAGTTGTGCTACAAACATCTCTTCTCCCCAGTCCTATTCAATACCTCCTCATTAGTTATATGATCTACCCATCTAATCTTCAGTATTCTTCTGTACCACCACATTTCGAAAGCTTCTGTTCTCTTCTTGTCTAAACTAGTTATCGTCCATGTTTCACTACCATACATGGCTATGCCCCATACAAATACTTTCAGAAACGACTTCCTGACACTTAAATCAATACTCGATGTTAACTTGCCATTGCCAGTCTACATTTGATATCCCCTCTACTTTGACCATCATCAGTTATTTTGCCCCCCAAATAGCAAAACTCCTTCACTACTTTAAGTGTCCCATTTCCTAATCTAATTCCCTCAGCATCTCCCGACTTAATTCGACTGCATTCCATTATCCTCATTTTGCTTCTGTTGATGTTCATCTTATACCCTCCTTTCATGACACTCTCCATTCCGTTCAACTGCTCTGCCAAGTCCTTTGCTGTCTCTGACAGAATTACAATGTCATCGGCGAACCTCAATGTTTTTGTTTCTTCTCCATGGATTTTAATACCTAATCGGAATTTTCTTAAGATAAGTCATAGGGTCAGTATTGCCTCACGTGTTCCAATATTTCAACAGAATCCAAACTGATCTTCCCCGAGATCAGCTTCTACCAGTTTTTCCATTCGTCTGTAGAGAATACCCGTTAGTATTTTGCATCCGTGATTTATTAAACTGATTGTTCGGTAATTTTCACATCTGTCAGCACCTGCTTCCTTCGGGATCAGAATTGTTATATTCTTCTTGAAGTCTGTGGGTATTTCGCCTGTCTCATACATCTTGCTCACCAGATGGTAGAGTTTTCTCATGACTGGCTCTCCCAAGGCCATCAGTAGTTCTAATGGAATGTTGTCTACTCCCGGGGCCTTGTTTCGACTCAGGTCTTTCAGTGCTCTGTCAAACTCTTCACGCTGTATCATATCTCCCATTTCATCTTCATCTACATCCTCTTCCATTTCTATAATATTGTCCTCAAGTACATTGCCCTTATATAGGCCCTCTATATACTCCCTCCACCTTTCTGCTTTCCCTTCTCTGCTTAGAACTGGGTTTCTATCTGAGCTCTTGATATTCATACAAGTGGTTCTCTTTTCTCCAATGGTCTTTTTAATTTTCCTGTAGGCAGTATCTATGTTACCCCTCATGAGATAAGCCTCTACATCCTTACATTTGTCCTCTAGCCATCCCTGCTTAGCCATTTTGCACTTCCTGTCGATATCATTTTTGAGACGTCTGTATTCCTTTTTGCCTGCTTCATTTACTGCATTTTTATATTTTCTACTTTCATCAATTAAATTCAATATTTCTTCTGTTACCCAAGAATTTCTACTAGCCCTTGTCATTTTACCTACTAGGTCCTCTGCTGCCTTCACAACTTCATCCCTCAGAGCTACCCATTCTTCTTCTACTGTATTTCTTTCCCCCATTCCTGTCAATTGTTCCCTTATGCTCCCCCTCAAATTCTGTACATCCTCTGTTTTAGTCAGTTTATCCAGGTCCCATCTCCTTAAATTCCCACCTTTTTGCTGTTTCTTCAGTTTTAATCTACAGTTCATAACAATAGATTGTGATCAGAGTCCACAGCTGCCCCTGGAAATGTCTTAATTTAAAACCTGGTTCCTAAATCTCTGTCTTACCATTATGTAATTTAGCTGAAACCTGTCAGTATCTCCAGGCTTCTTCCATGTATACAACCTTCTTTTATGATTCTTGAACCAAGTGTTAGCTACGATTAAGTTGTGCTCTGTGCAAACTTCTACCAGGCGCCTGCCTCTTTGATTTCTTAGCCCCAATCCATATTCACCTATTACATTTCCTTCTCTCCCTTTTCCTACCACCGATTTCCAGTCACCCATGACTATTAAATTTTCGTCACCCTTCACTATATGAATAATTTCTTTTATTTCATCATATATTTCTTCAATTTCTTCATCATCTGCAGAGTTAGTTGGCATATAAAATTGTACTACTGTAGTGGGCATGGGCTTCGTGTCTGTCTTGGCCACAAAACAATGCATTCACTATGCTGTTTGTTGTAGCTTACTCGCACTCCTGTTTTTCTATTCATTATTAAACTGACTCCTGCATTACCCCTATTTGATTTTGTATTTATAACCCTGTATTCACCAGACCAGAAGTCTTGTTCCTCCTGCCACCGAACTTCACTAATTCCCACTATATCTAACTTTAACCTGTGCAGATCCCTTTTTAAATCTTCTAACCTACCTGCCCAATTAAGGGATCTGGCTTTCCACGCTCCGATCCATAGAACGCCAGTTTTCTAGCTTCTGATAATGACGTTCTCTTGAGTAGTCCACGCCCGGAGATCTAAATGGGGGACTGTCTTACGTCTGGAATATTTTACCCAAGAGGCTGATAACTATGATAAATTATGTGTGGAGTACAATATTTTTATATAATCACAATAAAATCTGAATTCTATGTATTATATCCTGCTCAGATGGTCAGATCATTAAAAAATTCATCAAAAGAGTATTAACTTTCCTGCACCAGGGTGCTATTCTATTCTCTTTTTACTGCCTCAGTTTGGACATTTCTAAAATTTGTGCCTTTCCATTTATTGTATACTTTCATTCCCATGTATTGTGGAGTCTGTGCAGAAAGATTAAGCCTATATGCAGCAACATGAAGCTTTCTTTGGTTCTAGTTTCGTAACTATGATGGAAATTGAAAAAAGAGCTTAGGGTTATTACTTGTGAAAATAATTATTCCATATAGATATAATGAGGGAATGCTTAGTATCTTAAGATCTCTTAATAATGGCCAACTAGATCCTTTGGCATTGCACAACATATGTTTCTGATAATTTTTTTTTGCAAAACTAATATTCTTGTCGTGTTGCTAGCATTCCCCCAGAAGACAATATCATATCTCACTACTGACTCAAAGTAACTATGGTATACTATTTTTTGTGTGTCTATACTAGTGACATTGACTAAGATTGTCATAGCAAATGCCGGGCTGTTTACTTTATTTTTTAGATAATCTATGTGTGAGGACCATGATATGTTTCTGTCTAATTGCATTCCTGCTTCATTTAGCTCCTAGCTTCTGTGCATAATGTGAATATCATTTATTTGAGACTGTTTTGTCTTAAATTGCATCAGCCCTGTTTTTGAAATATTATCTTTAAGCAATTTACATGGAACCAAACATCGAGGTTTCTATGACCTTTTCAGGAATCTTTTCTGTGTTTTTGTTTTCTACCAGTACTGATGTGTCATCAGCAAATAAAACTGAATTATATAACATGTTTCAGTTATATACCTGAATCATAACCTGGTCCATCTGGATCATCCTCTCCTCCACCAGCTTTCTTGAACAGTACAGATGGTAGTTATACTTTCAATACTTTCTCCAATTTCAAAATTATTGTGTCCTTTGTCTTCTATAACCTGTTGTTCCCACACAATCTACCCAACAGCTTCTGCTGCATCTGTCCCACATCACCTCCCTACTTATGTTCCCTCACCTTCACTCTGTGCTTCTCTCTTCCAATGAACCCACCGGTCTTTCTTCCCCTCTCTGCTCCTCTCCTTACCCATTCCCCTTTTCTCCCCAATTTATCCCCACTTGGTGCCCCACAGCTTTCAGATGCTGTGCCAGGCAGCATTGTCCTGCTGCCATCTAGACCCTGCGTACTCTGTCAGACAGTGATGTTCCCTCACCACACCTGTACCCTGCTATACCTACCCCTTTTGTGCCCCATTAAGGATTGCTACTTTCAATCAGTGTGAGTGTTGCATTGTCGCTGGAGCAGTCCGAGACAGTGGTTATGTGTGGATGATGTGTGCTTGCTTGTGTTGATGTGTGTTTTCTTTTCTGAAAACAGACTTTGGCCAAACTGAAAATGAGTAACATTCTTCATTGTGCTTGTCTGCAACTCAATGTGTGATCTTTATGGTAGATAGAAAATGCAATACCTGCATTCTTCATTGTCTTATCCTCTGGATAGGCCAGATTTACCCGTAAAAGTGTCACTGCTGTAAATTTTGCATTTTGTATCCTTCTGTGTATACTTAGTGATATGAGGTCCTCTGCTTAGAAAAAGGAAACAGATTAAGAGGAAAAAGAAAAATGAGTAATACAGTTACGAAATGGAAGGGAAGGGGAGGAGGGGGGAGAGAAGACGAAAAAGATTTAGTTAGAGAAAGGGAGGTCATGCTGAAAATAAGAAGGTTAGAACAGTCAAGCAAATAATGAGATGCAATAGAGATGATGACGATGATAAAAGGGGAGGTGTTACTGGAAGCTAAGTTCATAAGGTTGTTGGGATGCAAAGATGTGTGTGAGGAAGAGTTCCCATCTCTGGATTCCATAAAAACCAGTACCTAACCAGATACCCAAACATCTAATGTGTTGTTGTTACCCCAGGGGGTCCACAACTCTGTTGTGGATACGTGCATAGTGAGCACGGGACCCCGAGCTAATGGGGCCATCCTTCCTTTCCGGGCTGCAACACTTCCCTTTCTGAATCCTTCCCCATCCCCCATCTTGGCCCCCCCCCCTTTCCCCTCTCCATTGCCTCTTTCATTCCCTTTCTCCCCCTCTGGGAGTATGTTTTGTGCCTATGTCCGGAGTCGGAAAGTCGAAACTGTAACAAATTCTTTGCTTTCTCCACCTGCAAGTATTTGTCCTTCCTTTATCCTTCTCTTTTCCTTACCTCCCCTCTTTGCCCTTTTCTCCACTGCAGTGTTTGAGACCTCTCTTCTTTCCTTTCCCTTTCTCTTTTTCCCTCCCTGTGCATGTCTGAAGGCCGACCCATGCTTTTCCATACGTAGCTGGTGATGGGGTAACGGGTAATTCCCCGCCCCGGGTAGACAGGTAGGACACATACGTACCCCCTGGTAATGGCCAGGCCCAGGGAGGGGTGATTACCCACCTGATACCTTCCAAAAGTGCCGATTGGTCCCTCCGTCCGTTTGTCGGGAGGTGTGACCTGAGGTGTGAACAATCACGTAAGGTGGGAGTGCCCTCAGAGAGGGCCCTCACAAAGAAGGAGCACTCCATCGGAGAAGCCGGTAATCATGGGGGATACTTTCACAATGGTTTCACCATCTTCTACTACGTCAGCTCACAAGCGTAAGTTCAATGAGTTTCAGCCACAGACAGTCCTTCCATCATTGCCAAAGTTCCTTGTTGTTTCTCGGTCTGACGATGGTCACAACTTCTCCACGGTCCACCCTTTCATTATTCAGAAAGGTGTCGATGCAATTGCAGATCCTGTAAAGTTTTGTTCCAGATTACGAAATGCCACCTTGTTGTAATAAACAGTCAGTGCCCTCCAGGCACAACAATTGCTGCATACTTCACTGCTACACACCTTCCCTGTCTGGGTGGAACTGCACCGTACTTTAAATTCATCATGTGGGGTCGTTTATACACGCTCCCTCACGCACCTGTCTGACCAGGGTGTAACGGCCGTTCATAGTCATGAAAAGGGTTGACATGAACCTCATTCCAACCTGCACTGTCTTCTTGACATTTGACAAAGTTCAACTCCCATCGAAAATCAAAGCAGGCTATGAGATAATTTCCGTTCGCCCTTACATCCCAAACCCTAAGCATTGCTATCGATGTCAGCGGTTCAGCCATACCAGCCAGTACAGTTCCAATCTGGCCAAATGTGTTACGTGTGGCAAGGATGCCCACGAGGGTGCTTGTCCACCTCCATCCCCTCGTTGCATCAACTGTATGGGTGACCACGCTGCTTCCTCTCGAGATTGCCCCATTTTTAAAGATGAAAAGCTCATTCAGGAAATCAGGGCGAAGGAAAAGGCGTCAACCTTTGCTGCTCGAAAATTATTCGCCAGTTGACTGCCCACCGTGCCTCAGACAGGAAAATACAGTACTGTCCTTGCCTCTCCTCAGCCAACAAAGGAGGCAGCCACGCAGACTTGCGATCTCACCTTTAGTTCCACGGTTGTCAGATCGGCCAGTGCAGGGATCGCCCGTTCAACCTCCCCACTTTCGCCTGCTCACTCTATGGCTCACCCTTCATCGGGTTCTGCCAAATCACGAGCCCAAAAGTCAGACACCAAGACTTCAAAAAAAGAGCATACTCGTGAAGATTTTTTACGTACCCCAACTTCACAACCAACGGTTCCTCCTTCTTCTAAACATCATAATTCCAAGAAGGCAACAAAGAAACCCAGTTCATCTCCTTCTCTGCCAAGGCATGTCTCATCTACTGCGCCACCTGGCGGTAATCGCCCTCGGCCGTCTTCTGTGTCGCCAAGGTGCACTACTGGCGGCTGATCAACCGGCCGATTGCTGGAGGCAGGAGCTGCTCCTGAACAACCTATGGATCAGGATCTTCTGCCTTCGGGTGAATGCCATTCCATGTTGTTGGTCGCAAGCTCTGAGCAGTCGCTGAGTTGATGGCAACCTTGGTCACATTCCTCCATTTTCTGTTCACCCTATGTCCATTATCCACTGGAATATCCGCAGCATTCGAGCCAATCAGGACGAATTGTCGATTCTCTTACGATCCTACTCGCCGGTCATCTTCTGTCTTCAGGAAACAAAGCTACGTCCTCATGACCGCTTTGTTCTCCCCCTTTTTCATTCCATCCAAATTGATCTCCCCTCTGTTGAAGGCACTCCAGCCCATGGAGGACTCGTGATTCTTCTCCATGATTCCATTATCAGTCAATCCCCTTAAACACTTCCTTCCAAGCTGTCGCTGTCCGTCTTTACCTTTCTGGATACACGTTCTCTCTTTGTACTGTATACATTCCATCTTCCACACCAATGGCACGATCTGATCTCCTTCATCTTCTTGGTCAGCTTCCACCACCCTATTCGCTGATTGGGGACTTCAATGCCCACCACCCGCTTTGGGGATCTCCACATCCTTGTCCGCGTGGCTCACTATTGCTAGACGTCTTCCTCCAAGCGGATCTAGTTTGCCTCAACACTGGGGACCCTACATTTTTTACTGCCTCCATGACAAATTTCTCTGATTTGGACCTTTCGGTCGGTACTGTTCCACTAGCTCGACGCTTCGAATGGTTCGCCCTTGATGATATGGACTAGAGTGACCACTTTCCATGTGTGCTTAGACTGCAGCCTCAACTGCCATACATGCGCCCACGGCACTGGAAGTTTGGCGAAGCCGATTGGACACTTTTTTCGTCTCTAGCGACATTCGATGACCGTCACTTTCCTAGCGTCGATGATGAGGTCTCACACATTACAGATGTTATTCTTAAAGCTGCGTAACGTTCAATACCACGCACCTCAGAATTGCACCAGCGCCCCCCAGTTCCTTGGTGGAACGAGGAATGCCGTGACACAATACATGAGCGGCGACATGCTCTTCATGTTTTCCGCCACCATCCTACTTTGGCCAACTGTGTCCGCTATAAGCAGTTCCGTTCGCGATTCCGTCGCGTCATTCACGATAGCAAGAAGGCAAGCTGGAAATTCTTTATTAGCTCATTTAACACCTTCACTCCCTCCTCGGAAGTTTGGAGTCGGATTCGGTGGTTATCAGGCGCGCCCATTTTCTCACCGGTCTCTGGGCTCACAGTGGCGCATGATACATTAGTGGATCCCGTCGCAATATCTAACTCATTGGGTCAACACTATGCTGGGATTTCGAGCTCTTCAAATTACCCGCCAGTATTTCTCCCAAAGAAATGTGCAGCGGAAGTGCAACCTCTTGTTTTCTCCTCTCAAAATTGCGAAAGCTATAATACTGTTTTCTCCATGCGGGAACTGCAACATGCACTCTCTTCCTCTCGCTCCAGGACCAGATGGTATCCACGTCCAAATGTTGCTGCATAGTCTGCGTTACCTCCTTCACCTTTGTAATCGAATTTGGACCGACCGAACTTTTCCCAGACGATGGCGGGGAGCAATCGTCGTTCCTGTTCTGAAACCTGGAAAGGACTAACATCTCCCCTCTAGCTATCGCCCCATTTCTCTCAAGAGTAGTGTATGTAAGGTTTTGGAGCGTATGGTAAATTGCCGTTTAGCTTGGTGGGTGGAAGCCCGCAGCCTTTAAACACCTGCCCAAATGCGGTTTCTGAAAGCATTTTTCTGCAGTTGACCATCTTGTTGCTCTCTCCACTTATATCAAGAACAATTTTCTCCAGAAACGCCAAACAGTAGCAATATTTTTTGATCTGGAGAGAGAGCATACGATACCTGTTGGAAGACAGGCATTCTCCGCACACTGTTCTCTTGGGGCTTTCGATGCTGTCTGCCCCTTTTTCTTCGTGAATTTATGGCAGAGCGCGTATTTAGAGTGCGGGTGAACACTACTCTCTCCCGTATTTTCTCCCAAGAAAACGGGGTACCCCAGGGCTCCGTGCTGATGGTTGTACTGTTTGCCATCGCCATAAATCGTATTATGGAATGTTTCCTTCCTGATGTCTCGGGTACCCGCTTTGTGGGCGATTTTGCGATCTACTACAGCTCTCAACAGACAAGCCTTCTAGAACGACATTTTGAAGGATGTCTCGAACGCCTGCACTCTTGGAGCATCTAAACAGGCTTTCACTTTTCTCCCAGTAAGACCGTTTGTGTTAATTTTTGGCGTCGTATGGAGTTTCTTCTACCCTCCTTACATCTAGGACCTGTCAACCTTCCGTTTTCGGACGTCGCTAAATTCTTGGGTCTTATGTTTGACAGAAAACTGTGCTGGTCCTCCCACGTTTTCTATCTTTCGGCTCCCTGTTGGCGATACCTCAACACCCTCCGTGTCCTGAATGGTACCTCCTGGGGAGCGGACCGAGTGGTCTTTATCTGCCTGTATCGCGCCTTAGTGGGCTTGAAATTGGACTATGGAAGCATAGTTTACTCCTCTGCATGGCCGTCTATTCTTCGTCGTCTCGACTCTGTCCAGCACCGTGGATTACGTTTAGTGTCTGGAGCTTTTTACACCAGCCCTGTGGAAAGCCTTTACGCTGAGACTGCTGAACTTCCGCTGTCCAATCGGCGAGCAGTCCTTCTGAGTCTTTATGCTAGCCATCTGTCTTCCATGCCTGCTAATCCAGCCCATGACATTTTTTTTCGACGCCTCCTTTGATGTAGGGTATGCAGACCGCCCCTCCTCCCTACTACCACCAGGAGTCCGCTTCCATCAACTGCTCCATTCTCTTTCCTTCCGCTTTCCTAAAACCTTCTTGACAAGTTGG
This sequence comes from Schistocerca piceifrons, assembly GCF_021461385.2. Lineage (NCBI taxonomy): Eukaryota > Metazoa > Arthropoda > Insecta > Orthoptera > Acrididae > Schistocerca > Schistocerca piceifrons. The sequence goes on along the minus strand of NC_060140.1, from coordinate 45,209,117 downwards.
GGTACAGCACCGCCTTGACTCCGTCCCCGGATTTACCTGCTCCGTGACCTTTGTCAATATACCAAGGATGCTACCCCTTCACTTGTTTATCATTGGGCATTTGCTGCTCTATGTGCACAAATGAAGCCAGCCACATTCATTTACACTGATGGCTCGAAAACATCGTTAGGTGTAGGGAGTGCCTATGTTGTTGGCGACACCCCAAATCAATTTCGCCTTCCCGACCAGTGTTCGGTTTATACTGCAGAGCTCTACGCTGTTCTCCAGGCTGTCCACTATATCTGCCACCATCAGCGGATACAGTATGTTATCTGTTCAGATTCACTCAGCTCTCTCCTCAGTCTCCAAGCTCTCTAACCTGTCGACTCTCTGGTCCACTGGTTTCAGGACTGTCTGCGTTTGCTCCACCTGGAGGACATCTCGGTGGCATTCCTCTGGCTCCCGGGACATGTTGGTATCTGTGGAAATGAGGCGGCCAATATAGCAGCCAAGGCTGCAGTCTTTCTTCTTCGGCCAGCTATTTAATCGATTCCCTTCGCCGATCTACGGAGTGCTTTATGTCGTCGTGTTGTTCTTTTATGGCATGCACATTGGTCGACACTTCTCCCTAATAAATTGCAGAAGGTGAAAGCTCTTCCCTGTGCTTGGACCTCTTCCTCCCGAACGCGTCGTTGGGTGGAGGTAATTTTAACTAGACTCCGGATAGGGCACTGTCTTCTTAGCCATCGACATCTTTTAAGCGGCAATCCTCCACTACTCTGTCCCCACTGCTCTCAGCTGTGGACGGTAAGACACCTTTTAATTGAGTGCCCCTATTTTACTCTGTTATGTGCTCGTCTACAGCTGTCGCCTGATACATCGTCAATTTTAGCAGATGACACGTGCTTGGCCGATCACGTTCTCGAGTTTATTAGTGCCAGTGAAATGACGTCAGTCATTTGAATCTTTTTTTGGGGACACCCAAGCCCTTTGTGTAGTGGATTTTTAAGCCTTCCTTCTGCTTTTAGTTTCTCCAATTTTTTGGGTTTCGTTCCCATTGCTGCTGGTTTCGATTTTCGGTTTTTACTGTTTCCTAAGTCACAGACCGGGCGCTAATGACCATAGCAGTTTTGCGCCCTAAAACCAAAACAAAAAAAAACAAAAAAATCTAATGTGTAGTCACTGGCACTGAGGTCTTTTGAGTACAGAGATCATCCTACCTGACAAGTTTCCCTGGTTGCTGGAGGTGGGAACTTATCCTCCAACACATGTCCACATACCAATATCTTAAAAAGCTTAACCTCTGTTAACATAATTGAGCCATCATTTGCATTATCATCTTTTAATTATATTTGATACATTTTTAAAATTTATTATTGCTCATTATATTCTGTATTGTTCTTCTCCCTCCCCACTCTCTGTATCTCTTTCTCTCCTCATTTGTGTAAGCACTACTCTGTCTCTCCATATCCATTACTACTTCTTACTCTGTCATCATCTCTGTAGTGAACCAGGCATATTGGTTACTAATGTACTACCTATGATGCACTTTCCCTGGCAATGTCCCCCTTGCTTTTCTTACCCTCTTTTTGTTTCCTCATTCTCACAAAAGATTATCCCCATTTGATTAACCCACATTTCCAAGTTTCCCAACCTGCGCAAGTCCCATACTTGAGGAAAGGTGTAACAGTTCTGAAAGCTACGATAGTAATATGTGTCTATTTCCAGTAGTAATAATTCCACTCCTTAATTTAAGAACTAGTCAGCTATTTTCTCATATTTTTGTAATAGTCGTGTGCACTGTACTTTCAGTGAAATGTATTACGTAGGAAAAGGGAGGTCATGCTGATGGATGGCTAAATTTTGAACAGTAGTGGGATGAGACTACGTGCTGAAGAGCAGGTTATCTAAAAAGGGCTTGGTCTGAGGCATCCAGATGACCCATAGGTGCCACTAAACTCCTCCAGCAACTGCATGCCAGGTGTCCCTGAGGTGGGTAGTTCTTGGGGTCAGTTTCTGAATTTGGCCTATGTGATGGTTCTCATCCACGTACAGGGTGCAGAAAAATTGTATCACGAATTTTAACCCTGGATAGCTGATGCCAGTAGGAATGAAAATTACTAATGCTGTGTAGGGCAACAAAACACAACTTTAAAAACTATGAAAACTTGGCGTCATGTGCTCCAATTGACTGCCGGATTGCCCTGTTGCCAGATACTCTGGACAATGCATGACCTTGCATGCTTTGCCTGCCAGAATTTGTGATGTATCCAGGGCAGCCTACACACTCAGTGGTAGCGCCAGCCTTCCACTCTGGGGGCTGGAGATGAACCAACCAACCCAACACATCCATTGTTGTTTCATGATAAGACGTACTGGAAACAAACCCTTCAACAGCTGTTAGTTAGCATACAGAACGTCTTTTACAAATTGTGACAGCCCTGAAAAGGGCCTTTTTTGTGACTAGGTCATTGTTTACTTAAAGCAGGTGCTGGACCTGGTGACCCTGCATGCAACACAAGGTTGGTAGTGTCGAAAGGTGTTTTGCTGAACTCTTTCAAAGTTTACTGGCATTGCCTTAATGTGATTGGCGGCATGTTGAATGACATGCATTAATTCATCTTTGTCTCTAGGTGATTTGCACCTGGGTGGGTGAACTGCAACCTTGAAGAATTCCCACAGGAAACTACCGGTGGTGTGAGGTCTGGGACTACGGGGACCATGTCCTATGAGCATGTCTGCCAGTTACCTGGTCATTGAAGAGTTCATCTAAATATCCACACAAAGCAAGACTGTTAGGTGCAGGCGACTCATGCTGCAACCACATGCATAGCCGAATTTCCAGGGGAACACCTTCCAGCAGGCCGGGTAGCGTTTTGTGCAAAAAGTGAAGGTAATTTGCCATGGCAAGTTGAGGAGGTTGGTGGACCGGCCCAATAAGATGGTCAACCACAATGCCTGCCCAAATGTTGAGCAAAAATTGTTTCTGGTGTGTGTGGACGTACATGTCGTGAGGATTTCCTCTTGCCCAGTAATGAATGTTTTGAGTGTTGCAAAGGCCATCCCAATGGAAGGTGCATTCATACAGTAAACAACACGATGACAGGGAAGTCAGGATCTCATGCAACACATCGCAGAAAACACCAGCGAAACCCTAGCCTGTGCTCATAGTCTGTGACAGGATTTAGGTCTTCAGCAAGGTGTAAAGTAAATAGATGCTGGCCATCATTTCTCAAAACCTCCCAGACTAACTGATGAGTGACCACAATGTTATGTCCGGTTGCTCGAGTACAGGTCATAGGTGTTTCCTCAATGCACTTGAGAACAGTCTCTTCAAATGCTGCATCCCCTAATGTTCGAGGTCTTATAGCATCACCAAGATATCCTGCTAACAAACCTGTTTCACCAAGTCATGGGTGAATTGCTGTAAATGTTTGCAGGTGTGGCTGATGTCTTGCTGGGTACTGTTCATCATACAACCATTGAGCTTCATGTGCATTATCGTCAGCTAGTTCATGAACAAAAACCATATCTTGCCGTTCTTCAAACAAATACCGTGCCACCATACTTACTGTATGACTAAATCCTAGGTGACGTGTGTGTGCTCTGAAGTGAAGCTTACATGTGAATGCCTCTTACATGAGGTAGAGACAAACAGCAAGACCTATTCGACACGTATGCATATCGCATTCGAGCAGTGATGGGCGAGGGACATTTGTGTGTGTGAACCGACTGTCATAGCATTGCCAGACAAATAACAAATGGCAACATGGCAATCTCATTGCCAAATGGAACAAGTGGCACCAAGTTTTCATAGTTTTAAAATGGTATTTTTTTGACCTGTGTGACATCAGTAATTTTGGTTCCTTCTGGCATCAGCTATCCTGGGATAAAATTTGGCAACACAATTTTTCTCCACCCTGTATAAAGGAGCATTGTTGGGAGCATCTCAGTTATTAAACACTGTTGTGTAGCTCATCTCCCTCTCCCACTGATGTACCTTCAGATACTTAAATTCAGGAATTTATTGCCACCAGATGAGAAGTAGTAGAAGCTGTTGGGTTTAAGGTCCAGCTTATCACTATCTAACTGAACATAGTGTAGTTAAGTTTAGGTAGGGCAGGAGCCAGATATGTTTGGAGATTTATAGCTGTTACCTGAGTTGCCTCACTCTGTTCTTTCCCATGGGTGAAAGACTTACACCAGAGGAGTTGTCGCAGGACGGTAGACACACTGGTAACTCTGTGTGTAATACACTAGTCCGCAGTGACATACGATATTTAGCGAGTATGTGAGCAGTGCTGAGCCTCAATTGAGTCTTCTTAGAAGGACTCTCAGTCCAGATAGCAGTGCTTCTAAATCTCAGCCCCAAAGGTCAACATGACCAGTCAACATGCTGATCAAGAGCTGGCAAAACTTTCAAGTCAGTGTTGTCATGTGAAGGCCTGCCTGCCAGCCTGCTTGTCTTTGTGTTGGCTGTACCACATTTAAGTGCAGAGGTATACAGACAATGGCTCCTCATACAGATGAGGGTTCCTCACTTTGCTTCAGTAGTGCAGGTTGTCAAGCAGTCGATCTTAATTGTTTCCCATGAAGTTCCCTTAGAGCCTCAGAGACAGTTATTCTATGGTCAGCTCCATGGTACTGAAACCATTTACATTTTATCAATTATGTATCCAGTATAGCTCCTCTGACAACACAGATGAATCACTGCCAATCATAATTTCAAATACAACACACAGAATAATATATTCTAAAGTGACGCTTCAGTAGCAACAATAGGATGTTGGTGCTGACCCTAATGTGCTCTCTTTGTACTAATTAGTAGTAAAGTTTTGTAGAACAGTGACAGAGAACGATAGCTTAACCAGCAGTACTACATCTGAAACCTGTTTAAAAGACTTGTCAACCTTACGTGTGTTGATGAGGTGAACTTCAGAGTTAAAGCAGTTGATTGTGAGCTATCTTAATCTGCAGTACACATGTTGTATTAGTCTCGCTCAGGTATTTGAGGCCCCTTTTGATTGTTTTAATGTTTGCCATTCTGTAAGTAGATAGGAGATCTTTCTTTATTTTATCATTAAAAAAGCTGAAACCGCAAAAAGAAAAGGAGATAAAACCCCTCTTAGTGCACAGCATGAACTAGTGGTGACTATTGACATACAAAGAGTATCTTCTTCTGGCAAAACAAAAATTGTCTAAATGTATTGTGCCTACTCGCACAAGTTCTGACAAGTCTTTTTAGACATTCAGATAACTTGCAGTGTTACTCAGAGAGAGATATTTGAAGCTAATACCACAAATAGGTTTTTATGAGCAGTTATGAGTATTATACAGAATCTTTTGGCTGTCAATATCTTTTCATAAAATACTTTTCAGACAATTTTGTCCAGAAAAATTGTGCCCACATGGGTAGTGGATCTAGTGTGGCACCAATTGCTTTTGTAGTAAACAGGAATCATGTACATAAAGGTGTCCAAACTATTGCTTGGAATTTGTTGGTAACTTCTCAGTTTTTGGCGTGTCCTCCAAACTGGTATCTACAGAATGTCACTTGCAGTTGTATGTTATGGGATCTGAGGAATGTGCACAAGCATTGGTTTCCAAATCCTTGAAATTAAAGGCAACACATGTCACAGCTCTCAATGATACTTTAAGTTTAGCCAGAAACAAGCATGGCTTCAAGTGAAGACTGTGCAGTAGGTTCCCCCTTAGTATGCCATGTGGGATGGACAGGTCCTCAATGTTTCACTTTTGATATTATTAACCATGGACCCACTGAGACTGCAGCTGTTTTTCTTCTTCTTCTTCTTCTTCTTCTTCTTCTTGTTCTTCTTCTTCTACTACTTCTTCTTCTACTTCTTCTTCTTCTTCTTTTTATATGATTTGGTGTGATTCATGTACCTGAAGATACTGTCCATTATAAGAGCTTAATGGTGACGGTTGAAGCTCAGAGAATGGCATTCATTCTTGGCCTGTTTGGTGGAAGTCTTCTCAAAATAATGGAAGCAGTCTGTGTTGAAATATAAACTAAACTCAGTGTGTTTGCAGATCATGTGTATCATAATACACTCTGGTCATAGGGGCTCACTTCAAAGCAGTACTCATCACTGAAGAAAATTCTTCTCCAGTCAATGAGATTCTAGGTTGAAGACATGTCAGGAGACAGTGCAGGCAGCAATGAGATACCAACCTGACTTTCACTAGCCATATAGCCCAACAACCAGTAGTGGTCTGATGTGCTATTTATATTCATAGCAGGACCCACTTTGGTTATCATCCATGGCATCCTCTCAGCACAGTGGTAGACAACTATATTCTATGCCCCATTTTGTTGCCATTCATTGCATTCTGGGCTTACATTGAATCAAAATAATATCCACTCCTACATGGCAAGGCATTCTACTGCTTGTCTTCATGCTTGGCAAATGTTACCTTGGCCAGCAATATCAGTGGATCTCTTCTGACGAAGAATGTTTGGAGCATTATGGACACAGCACTTGAACTGTCTTGGGATTTTGATGAGAAAGCACACCATTTGGCCATAATTTGGTATGGTATCCCTCAGAAGGATATTAAACATCTCTGTTAGCCAAGCCGGATATGGTGGCCGAATGGTTCTAGGCACTTCAGTCTGGAACCGAGCGACCGGTATGGTCACAGGTTCAAATCCTGCCTGTGGCATGGATGTGTGTGATGTCCTTAGATTAGTTAGGTTTAAGTAGTTCTTAGTTCTAGCGGACTGATGACCTCCAATGTTAAGTCCCATAGTGCTCAGAGCCATTTGACCCATTTGAATCTGTCAGCCAAACCCCCCCCCCCCCCCCCCCCCCCCATGAACCATGAACCTTGCCGTTGGTGGGGAGGCTTGCATGCCTCAGCGATACAGATGGCTGTATCGTAGGTGCAACCACAACGGAGGGGTATCTGTTGAGAGGCCAGACAAACATGTGGTTCCTGAAGAGGGGCAGCAGCCATTTCAGTAGTTGCAGGGGCAACAGTCTGGATGATTGACTGATCTGGCCTTGTAACATTAACCAAAACGGCCTTGCTGTGCTGGTACTGCGAACGGCTGAAAGCAAGGGGAAACTACAGCCGTAATTTTTCCCGAGGACATGCAGCTCTACTGTATGATTAAATGATGATGGCGTCCTCTTGGGTAAAATATTCCAGAGGTAAAATAGTCCCCCATTAGGATCTCCAGGCGGGGACTACTCAGGAGGACGTCATTATCAGGAGAAAGAAAACTGGCGTTCTACGGATCGGAGCGTGGAATGTCAGATCCCTTAATCGGGCAGGTAGGTTAGAAAATTTAAAAAGGGAAATGGATAGGTTAAAGTTAGATATAGTGGGAATTAGTGAAGTTCGGTGGCAGGAGGAACAAGACTTTTGGTCAGGTGATTACAGGGTTATAAATACAAAATCAAATAGGGGTAATGCAGGAGTAGGTTTAATAATGAATAAAAACATAGGAGTGCAGGTTAGCTACTACAAACAGCATAGTGAACGCAATATTGTGGCCAAGATAGACACAAAGCCCATGCCTACTACAGTAGTACAAGTTTATATGCCAACTACCTCTGCAGATGATGAAGAATTAGATGAAATGTATGACGAGATAAAAGAAATTATTCAGGTAGTGAAAGGAGACGAAAATTTAATAGTCATGGGTGACTGGAATTCGTCAGTAGGAAAAGGGAGAGAAGGAAACATAGTAGGTGAATATGGATTGGGGGGAAGGAATGAAAGAGGAAGCCGCCTTGTAAAATTTTGCACAGAGCATAACTTAATCATAGCCAACACTTGGTTCAAGAATCATAAAAGAAGGTTGTATACCTGGAAGAATCCTGGAGATACTAAAAGGTATCAGATAGATTATATAATGGTAAGACAGAGATTTAGGAACCAGGTTTTAAATTAAGACATTTCCAGGGGCAGATGTGGATTCTGACCACAATCTATTGGTTATGAACTGCAGATTGAAACTGAAGAAACTGCAAAAGGCGGGAATTTAAGGAGATAGGACCTGGATAAACTGAAAGAACCAGAGGTTGTAGAGAGTTTCAGGGAGAGCATAAGGGAACAATTGACAGGAATGGGGGAAAGAAATACAGTAGAAGAATAATGGGTAGCTCTGAGGGATGAAGTAGTGAAGGCAGCAGAGGATCAAGTAGGTAAAAAGATGAGGGCTAATAGAAATCCTTGGGTAACAGAAGAAATATTGAATTTAATTGATGAAAGGAGAAAATATAAAAATGCAGTAAATGAAGCAGGCAAAATGGAATACAAACGTCTCAAAAACGAGATCGACAGGAAGTGCAAAATGGCTAAGCAGGGATGGCTAGAGGACAAATGTAAGGATGTAGAGGCTTGTCTCACTAGGGGTAAGATAGATACTGCCTACAGGAAAATTAAAGAGACCTTTGGAGAGAAGAGAACCACTTGTATGAATATCAAGACCTCAGATGGAAACCCAGTTCTAAGCAAAGAAGGGAAGGCAGAAAGGAGGAAGGAGTATATAGAGGGTTTATACAAGGGCGATGTACTTGAGGACAATATTATAGAAATGGAAGAGGATGTAGATGAAGACGAAATGGGAGATAAGATACTGCGTGAAGAGTTTGACAGAGCACTGAAAGACCTGATTCGAAACAAGGCCCCGGGAGTAGACAACATTCCATTTGAACTACTGATGGCCTCAGGAGAGCCAGTCATGACAAAACTCTACCATCTGGTGAGCACGATGTACGAGACAGGGGAAATACCCTCTGACTTCAAGAAGAATATAATAATTCCAATCCCAAAGAAAGCAGGTGTTGACAGATGTGAAAATTACCGAACAATCAGTTTAATAAGTCACAGCTGCAAAATACTAACGCGAATTCTTTACAGACGAATGGAAAAACTGTTAGAAGCCGACCTCGGGGAAGATCAGTTTGGATTCCGTAGAAATGTTGGAACACTTGAGGCAATACTGACCTTACGACTTATCTTAGAAGAAAGATTAAGAAAAGGCAAACCTACGTTGTAGCCTCTCCCCGATGTCATTCAATCTGTATATTGAGCAAGCAGTAAAGGAAACAAAAGAAAAATTCAGAGTAGGTATTAAAATTCATGGAGAAGAAGTAAAAACTTTGAGGTTTGCCGATGACATTGTAATTCTGTCAGAGACAGCAAAGGACTTGGAAGAGCAGTTGAATGGAATGGACAGTGTCTTGAAAGGAGGATATAAGATGAACATCAACAAAAGCAAAACGAGGATAATAGAATGTAGTCAAATTAAGTCGGGTGATGCTGAGGGAATTAGATTAGGAAATGAGACACTTAAAGTAGTAAAGGAGTTTTGCTATTTAGGGAGTAAAATAACCGATGATGGTCGAAGTAGAGAGGATATAAAATGTAGACTGGCAATGACAAGGAAAGCGTTTCTCAAGAAGAGGAATTTGTTAACATCGAGTATAGATTTAAGTGTCAGGAAATCGTTTCTGAAAGTATTTGTATGGAGTGTAGCCATGTATGGAAGTGAAACATGGACGATAACTAGTTTGGACAAGAAGAGAATAGAAGCTTTCGAAATGTGGTGCTACAGAAGAATGCTGAAGATTAGGTGGGTAGATCACGTAACTAATGAGGAGGTATTGAATAGGATTGGGGAGAAGAGACGTTTGAGGCAGAACTTGACTAGAAGAAGGGATCGGTTGGTAGGACATGTTTTGAGGCATCAAGGGATCACAAATTTAGCATTGGAGGGCAGTGTGGAGGATAAAAATCGTAGAGGGAGACCAAGAGATGAATACACTAAGCAGATTCAGAAGGATGTAGGTTGCAGTAGATACTGGGAGATGAAGAAGCTTGCACAGGATAGAGTAGCATGGAGAGCTGCATCAAACCAGTCTCAGGACTGAAGACCACAACAACAACAACAGCCAAAAACAGGCTGAAAATTGCTTGCATAAGGGCCAGAGTTGGACCAAATCATTACGGACTTGATGAATTTGTGAAGCTCTTTTTCTGGGAAAAATCATCCAATTTTTTCTAAAATTGTTGTTTATCTGTATATTTACATCAGATCCATGAATTTCTGTCCCATTTAGATAATTACTTTGTAGTGCTTCATTTTATTTGCCTCGGGTTGTAAATGTCAGAAGCAACTATTATAGAGGGGCAGTATTCATTAGGTTCTCTTCAGAGGTGGGAATGTTTTGTGTAACCTGACAGCTAGTCAAACCTCCCTTCATCATTGACTACTATTGTGCTGTGTGATGCTGCTCAGTTCAGAGGTATGCCTGCTTGAAACCTGGTGGTGTATGAAATTTTCAATGCCATTATTTGACCATCATGGAGAGTAGAAATGGTAGCATAAATATCCTGATCATCAGCTTTTCAATCACTGTCCCAGATTAAATTCCAAACATTTTTTCGGTGTGTTACAATGTGGTGACTGTCTACATTGTTGATAGTGATCTGTCTATCAGATGGGGACTTGAAGCTTGGTGGCCCTGTCGGTGCTAATTGAGAAGAGTAGGCTATGAATCGGTATCATGTTTCATCCCCTTTTTCTTCTCTCCTCATTATCAAATCACACACTCACACAGAAAAAAAATCACACACACACACACACACACACACACACACACACACACACACACACACACACACACACACACACTCACACACTCTCTCTCTCTCTCTCTATCTATCTATCTATCTATCTATCTATCTATCTATCTCTCTCTCTCTCTCTCTCTCTCTCTCTCTCTCTCTCTCTCTCTCTCTCTCTCTCTCTCTATATATATATATATATATATATATATATATATATATATATCCCCCCTGGAGAGCCAACCACAACTAAGCCATGTTGCTTTAAGCTTACTTGGCACATAGTAATCATCAGTTTAATTGGACTATACAATTTCATAGCTTTCTGTGGGATGTTTAAAATAGTCCATATTCTTGTTCTCAAACATTCACTGATGATGATGTCTTCCACCGGTCAAAATAGCAAGCGTAACAAAACAGGAATCTTTGTTCAAACCAAATAGAAAACAAAATATGGACAAAAGAGCAAAAAGTAAATCTTCAAAAATTTCATTGTTATAAAGTGGATGGTGGTGATGGTATGGTGATGGTGAAGAGGGTTGTAATATAAAAAATGGGTTCATTGCTGCCCTTCTAGTGTCAATGGTGTTAAAGGATTGATCTACATTCCCCATGAGGCATGTGAGACTATAGTTTTGTTGTTTCAGGTGACGAGTAATTTCAGAGAGTAACTTTGTAAATAAAGTGATTTGACACGAGATGAGTTATTACTTTTTATTTATTCTTTACAGGTTACTCACACTTGTATTGCTATTAACAAAAGATGCATAACTGGTGGATGAGCTGACTAGAAAGTTCTTCTCTGCTTTCTTTGCATGAATTTCTCGTAGACTTAATTGATGTGTAATCTTCTCTGCAACTCGTATCTTTGTTTTTCTAAATGAAGGGAACTCTGTACCTTAAGCATTTGTCACCTTTTGTTCCTTATTTGTCTCTGTTTGCTGTAATGCAGAACTTCTTTTTACAATCTAGATAAGATTTGAGTGTTGATGATAATTATTGATATGTCTTTGTTTATATTTTCAGGAGTGCCCGATGAGATAAAGAGGAGGTTTTTGAAGGGTGTACCTCGATGTTGGAGACACTACTGTTCAGAGTGGAGAAAGAATGAAGGTTCTTTAAAATTTTTTTTTTTTTTTTTTTTTTTTTTTTTTTTTTTTTTTTTTGCCGAAGCTTAATTATTTACAGTTCACAATGAACTCACAATTGGCAAAACATTTTGGATTAGTCTCTCATTTCAACCTGCCAATGGGAAGGGCTTTTTGATCAAATGATACCTATACAAAGATTACTAAACTACTGCATATTGACATTTCAACACACCTCTCAAGTGTATATGAAACAAATGGCAATAGTTGTAATGGAATATTGACCTCTATTATACAGTTCATCACACTAATCATCAGTGTCAGGAATTATTCAATATGATCCATGTTGGCCCTTGTGGGACATGTTGATAACACATGAAGAACTATCTGCCATTACACACCCAAGATGGTAATGAAGATTTGCTTCATTTGTAGAATGTGTGTACACATCTTCCATGCACTATTGAAATCCACAAATTGTCCAAGGCTTATAAGCCCATTGGTTTCCCCCTGGGTGCAGGACACTTTCAGGCATGGCAGAGAAGACCTTTGTTGCCAGTAGCATTCCAATTTATCAGTGGCATTGAATACATCTTCAGGAAGAAACCTGGTCATAAGAATTCTGGTGTATGTGTAGCAGTGCCCTTTTACATCTTACCTATGGAGGTGGAATGTGACACAAGATAGGTAACTAATGTGTGAAAATAGACTGTACACACCTACTGACAATGGGCATGGATTGGTTAAGTTGTACATATATCTTTTTCGCATATGAACTATTGTGCTAGAAGGACACACTGTAGACGTACTCTCCTGTTGAGTGAAGAGACTGATGCAGCCCAACTAGACCACAGAGCTTTGGCAGAATATTGTTGGTGCTTTTGAGCTTTCCAGGTGTTGGTGTTAACTGCTGCTTAAAAGGTAGTGTCATGCCCCAAGGAATTTTGGATGCATGTTATGATAGTCTGTCTCCCTCAAAATGGACATCAAGGGCTCTGTGTGCCAATCAGATATGTCAAAACATGCAACTTCAGTTGTTCTTGTAGTAGCTTGTAACCTCCCTTTATGGAAGCATTGGCTGAAGATGTCTAAATCAGAAGCTGTTGCAAATTTCTGTGTTGCATAGATGTTGACCAATCATCTGCATAGCCAAGAAGAAGAAAAGAAGAGAAAAAGAAAAGAAAAAAAAAATGGTAATGGTTCAGGTATATGTGCCAATGTTACAATCTGACGACGAAGAGAGTGAAAGTATATGACAAAATGGGCATGCAAGGAGCATGGAAATCTAATGAGTGAGTGAGTAGAATGCTATATTAAGGCAATGTAATAGAAGGCAGAGTTGAAGAGTGTGAGCTTGACAATAGGAGTGATGAAGTAAAAAACACAAATTCAATTGTTCTGTAAGTTTTACTTATTAATTATTACTATGCTATTTGAAAATTACTGGAGAAGGAGGTATATTGGGAAAGCCCTATAGGCCTGAGAATATTCTAGCTGGATTATATCATTTTGAGACATTTTGCAAAATCAGATATTGGATTGCAAGGTGTACTCAGGTGCAGATACAGTCTTTTCACAATTTAGTAATGATGAAAAATAGACTGAAGTTTCAGAGAATTGTCCAGAACTATTAGTGGTGAAGGAAGTGGGGTTCATTGGAAGTAATGATGCATATGTGAAGTTCTGAGAGGCAGTAAATAGTGTGATAATGAATACTGCAATAGGCAGGTCAGTTGAAGAGAAAGGGATTATCCAAAAAGGACAATCACAGAACTTGGATTTAGACAAACTTAAGTATGCACAAGATAACTGCAAAGAAACATTGTGTTACAGAAGTTATACTGGAACTGATTCATAAAGTAAGTAACTACAAAAATGTGCAGTAAGAGACAGGAATACATCAATATAAGTCACCTAAGTGTAAAATAAACAGGAAAGCAGTCAAGCTGAAGTGAAATGACTGCAAAAAAGTCTGAAGAAATCATAAATGAAATAGTCATGGGGTTGGTCTATTCAGCATAAATAAAAGTCAATGCAACCTTTGGTGAAAATAGAAGCCAAAGGAGCAAACAGTAAAGAGCGTGCAAAAGTAATTCCACTGTTCAACTTAGAGGAGTGAGATGATAGGTGGAAAGAGTAGATTAAAGCCCCTATGTGGGGTAGGATTTGTCTGAAGGCATGAAACAAGAAGGGTTAGAAGACATAGCTGATTCAATGAAGATTAAGAGTTAAACAAGTATTGGGAGACATGCAATCAAATAATACTAGAGGCACAGTTAACATTTCCGTAAGTCGTAAAGGAAAGGGGAGGGGGGATGTCAGGGTGGTTGGGAGGTGGGAGGGAGGGAGGATTGTAAATTTGGAAGGAGCACAGAACCGTATAGAAGTCAATTAAGTATTGTGGAAAACAAGAAAAGGAGAGGATCAAAATGTTTGTGATGTGGTTCTACATAGGAATGTTGTGAATTCAGTGAATTTATATGACAAAAAAAAATGTAGAGTTTCACCACAGAAACAATGACAAAAAGGGACAAAATGATAGGTTATGTGCTGACAGAGCAACAAGTAACTTCCATCATACTTGAGGGAGCTATAAAAGTAAGAACTTCAGGGCAAAGCAGAGACTGGAATATGTCCAGAAAATAATTGCGTGTTTTACACTGTGAGGTGAAGTAGTTGGGATAGGATAAGAGTTCAACTTCTTTTTTAAACTGCTTGTTCAGTGTACAGACTGAATAACATTGTGGATAAGCTCCAGTCCTCCATCTCACTCCTTTCCAAAACATTATTCCCATTATGTGCCTTTCAACACTTGGTTTGCAGTGTGGCATCAGCACAAATTCCAAATAACGTCTCTCTCCATGTAAAGAATGTCAAACTAAATACTTTTTATCCATCTAAATTTCCAGATTGTTATTTTATTGAGAAAACAGTTTTGGTGGTACATTATGACATATTTAGGCACCATTCCCACCTCTGGTCTGATCAGAATAGGGGCCTGTATTCAATGACTGGCATCTGTAGATTTGTGATCAATGATCACTTCAAACATCATCTGCTGACTGTTAAATTGTACAGTTTAGACAGTCTGTACTGAGAAGACAAGGTCCCTCAACCATCTGTGAGAAGATGGATGTGTAGTCTTCCTCTCCATGTGTTATTATAGAGTTCAAATGCTCCATCTTGTGGGTTGTGTGAATGACATTCTGTATGTGTCTGGCTTTTGTGCATTAGAACTGAAGGCCTACTCATTGTTCTTCACTACTCAACATTTGTCCTAGTCTCAGGGTAGTGAGTCATGTTTCTTTGTCAGTAAATATATCCATTTGAAATTGGACCTTTCCCTATCACCTATAGCTCAGTAAAATATTCTGCAGGCCTCCATTATTGTGGTCAAGGCTGAGAGATGGATATCTTAAACTAGACTGACTTCTTTAGTCTTCATGCAGTACTTCTATCATATTATAAAGCTGCTCTCAGTCTGGTCAACATTTTACAGTATGTGCTTCTGAGTGTTAAAAGTATTCATCTCATCTTTTCCTCATTTCTGTGATTAACCTAGTGTCTAACTAGTCCCATATAGAAAACTGAAGATTTACATGAATGACACTGATAATTTTTTCCTAAGGAGTTAATGTATCTCATTACTTTTACCTACCTCCACTTTGCAAATAATCATCATCATCATCATCATCAATGTTCTGCCAAAAGCCAGGTTTTCATATGGTAGTTCTCCAGGCTGTCCCGTCTTTTGCAATCTCTTCAGATCTGCATAATTTTCTCTTCCTTTTATGTCATTTGTCATCTATTATCTTCTATCTCCTTCTTCCTCTCAGTCTTCTACCACAAACCCATCTACATCTACATCAACATCTACATCTACAACCATACTCCGCAAGCCACCTGACAGTGTGTGGTGGAGGATACCTTGAGTACCTCTATCAGTTCTCCCTTCTATTCCAGTCTCATATTGTTCGTGGAAAGAAGGACTGTCGGTATACCTCTCTGTGGGCTCTAATCTCTCTGATTTTATCCTCATGCTCTCTTCGTGAGATATACGTAGGAGGGAGAGATATATTCCTTGACTCCTCCATGAATGTATGTTCTTGAAACTTCAACAAAAGCCCGTACCGAGCTACTGAGCGTCTCTCCTACAGAGTCTTCCACTGGAGTTTATCTATCATCTCCATAACGCTTTTATGATTACTAAATGATCCTGTAATGAAGTGCACTGCTCTCAGTTGGATCTTCTCTCTCTCTTCTATCAACCCTATCTGGTATGGATCCCACACTGGTGAGCAGTATTAAAGCAGTGGACAAACAATTGTACTGTAACTACTTCCTTTGTTTTTGGATTGCATTTACTTAGGATTCTTCCAATGAATCTCAGTCTGGCATCTGCTTTTCAGACGATCGTCTTTATATGATCATTCTATTTTAAATCACTCCTTATGCCTATTCCCAGATAATTTATTGAATTAACTACTTCCATTTGCTGACCTGCTATATTGTAGCTAAATAATAAGGGATCTTTCTTTCTATGTATTCCCAGCACATTACACTTGTCTACATTGAGATTCAATTGCCATTCCCTGCACCATGCGTCCATTCGCCACAGATCCTCCCGCATTTCAGTACAATTTTCCATTGTTACAAACTTTCGATATACCACAGCATCATCCAGAAAAAGCCTCAGTGAACTTCCGATGTCATCCAAAAGGTCATTTATGTATATTGTGAATAGCAACGGTCATACGACACTCCCCTGTGGCACACCTGAAATCACTCTTACTTCGGAAGACTTCTCTCCATTGAGAATGGCATGCTGCATTCTGTTATCTAGGAACTCTTCCATCCAATCACACAATTGGTCTGATAGTCCATATGCTCTTACTTTGTTCATTAAGCGACAGTGGGGAACTGTATCGAATGCCTTGCGGAAGTCAAGAAACACTGCATCTACCTGCGAACCCATGTGTATGGCCCTCTGAGTCTCATGGACGTACAGTGCGAGCTGGGTTTCACACGATCGTCTCTTTCGAAACCCATGCTGATTCTTACAGAGTAGATTTCTAGTCTCCAGAAAAGTCATTATATTCGAACATAATACGTGTTCCAAAATTCTACAACTGATAGATGTTAGAGATATAGGTCTATAGTTCTGCACATCTGTTCAATGTCCCTTCTTGAAAATGTGGATGACCTGTGCCCTTATCCAATCCTTTGGAATTCTATGCTCTTCTAGAGACCTACTGTACACCACTGCAAGAAGGGGGGGGCAAGTTCCTTCGCATACTCTGTGTAAATTGAAACTGGTATCCCATCAGGTCCAGCGGCCTTTCCTCTTCTGAGCGATTTTAATTGTTTCTCTATTCCTCTGTCGTCTATTTCAATACCTACCATTTTGTCGTCTGTGTGGCAATCTAGAGAAGGAACTACAGTGCAGTCTTCCTCTGTGAAACAGCTTTGGAAAAAGGCATTTAGTATTTCAGCAATTAGTCTGTCATCCTGTGTTTCAGTACCATTTTGGTCACAGAGTAACTGGACATTCTGTTTTGATCCACCTACCGCTTTGACATAAAACCAACATTTCTTAGGATTTTCTGCCAAGTCAGTACATAGAACTTTACTTTTGAATTCATTGAATGCCTCTCGCATAGCCCTCCTCACACTACATTTGGCTTCGTGTAATTTTTGTTTGTCTGCAAGGCTTTGGCTATGTTTATGTTTGCTATGAAGTTCCCTTTGCTTTCGCAGCAGTTTTCTAACTTGGTTGTTGTACCATGGTGGCTCTTTTCTGTCTCTTACGATCTTGCTTGTCACACACTCATCTAACACATATTGTACGATGGTTTTGAACTTTGTCCACCGATCCTCAACACTATGTGTACTTGAGACAAAACTTTGTGTTGAGCCATCAAGTACTCTGAAATCTGCTTTTAGTCACTTTTGATAAGCAGAAAAATCTTCCTACATCTTTTAATATTTGTATTTACAGCTGAAATCATTGATGTAGTAACCACTTCATGATCACCGATTCCCTGTTCTGTGTTAACTGTTTCAAATAGTTTGGGTCTGTTTGTCACCAGAAGGTCTAATATTTTATCAACATGAGTCGGTTCTCTGTTTAACTTCTCAAGGTAGTTTTCAGATAAAGCACTTTAAAAAATTTCACTGGATTCTTTGTTCCTGCCATCCGTTATGAACATTCGAGTCTCCCAGTCTGTATCTGGTAAATTAAAATCTGCACCCAAAACTATAACATGTCCTTCAGGTGCTCAGCCACAACAGCTCCTGAGCCAGAGGGCCTATAGAGACATCCAATTACCATGTCTGAGCCTGCTTTATCCATGACCTTCACCCAAATTATTTCACATTACGGAACTCCATCAATCTCCTTCGATACTATTGGTGAGCCAGGGGGCCTATAGAGACATCCAATTACCATGTCTGAGCCTGCTTTATCCATGACCTTCACCCAAATTATTTCACATTACGGAACTCCGTCAATCTCCTTCGATACTATTGGACTTCTCATCATGCCTCCCCTTCACTGTCTAGCCTGTCTCTGCAGTATACAGTCCAATCTGAGTTTAGAATTTCATTACTGTTTACGTCTGGTTTCAGCCAACTTTCTGTCCCTAGTACTATGTGGGCATTGTGACCGTTTATTAATGACAGCAGTTCTGGGACCCTTCTATAGACACTGCTGCAGTTTACTATTAGCAGATTAATATTGTTATTCCCTGTTGCATTTTGCCTACTCCTACGTTGCCACATGTCAGGAGGCATCTTGTCGGGCCTAGGGAAGGAATTCTCTAACCTAAATACCCCACATGTGCACTCCACCCGTAGTCCGCTACCCTTGTGGCCGCTTCCTGCGTGTAGTGCATGCCTGACCAATTCTCCACCCGATATCGGACGTCAAGAAATTTGCATCCCAAATCTCCGCAGAATCATCTGAATCTTTGGTTTTAGCCTTGCACTCAGCTCCAAACCAGAGGACAGCGATCAGTTCTGGGACCGACACTACAAATAGTTAGCTCAGATTCCACCCCGTGAGCGAGGCTTTCCACCTTCACGATCTCCGCCAACTGCCTGTATGAACTGAGGATGATCTCTGCACCCAGACGGCAGGAGTCATTGGTGCCAACATGAGCAACAATTTGCAGTCAGGTGCACCCACTGCTCTCTATCACCGCCAGCAGAGCCTCCTCCACATCTCAGATGAGGCCCCCCCGGCAAGCAGACAGAGTGAACACTGGCCTTCTTCCCTGACCTTTCCGCTATTTCCCTAAGGGGCTCCATCACCTGCCTAACGTTGGAGCTCCCAATCACTAATAAGCCCCTCCCCCCGTGTGCCTGCTCAGACCTTGCTGAAGGAGCGGCCACATGTCCACTCACAGGCAGAGCGGGTGATGCCACATGGCCAGCCTCCACATTATTGACCCTCCGCCTCGTGCGCCATGAACGCCGCTGAACCTGCCACTCCCCTTGGGGAGAGGATGGCCCAACCGTGCCCGGTACCCGTGAAGATGTCTTGAGAGCAGTGACAATGGGTGAAGCATGTAACACCTGTGGTGTACCATGCAATGCACCAGACTCCCCACTGCTGCTACACTCCAAGGCAGCAGCCTGAAGATGACTGACCGTTGCTATCAACACATTCAGCTGTTTGCGAACAGTGGCCAGCTCCTCCTGCGTCCGTACACAGCAGTCGCACATCCTATCCATCATAAGAAATCAATTTACTGTAGAGAGTTAATCAACTTTTAACTAGACTGCTAATTCACTAAAGGTGGCAGATATTTGACTAAACTGTTGTTACTATACACTTCTTGTAGAAAACAATGAAACTAGCACTACCTGTCTCTGGACTGTATTGTAAACAAACACTAGCACTACTGGCACTGTGGCTGACTAAAGGGACTCTCTCTGACTGTATTCAAAACAAACACGAAATCGTTGGGACACTATTAGTAGCACTCGTCAATTAAAGCTTCGTAAAAGCAAAAACACACAGAAGTAGTGACAAGTAAGAAAAATACAGTTAATACTTAAATTAATGTAGCTCACTGCACAGCAGACATGACACAGACGGCTGTTATGACAACACCAATCCGTCCAAATCATCTATTAGCAAGCACTCCCTTCTCATTGAATGTCCCAACCAGTTCTATTTCCTTTCTCTTAAAACCTTCAGCAGACATGTTCTCTCGCCAACCCTTTCCAGTACTCCTTCATTACTGACTCTTTCCATCCAGCTTATTCTCTCCATTCTCATCCACATCCGCATCTCAAATGCTTCTAACGTTTTTTCATTCTCTCATCACAGTGTCCATGTTTCTGTCCTATATAGTGCCACACTCCAGACAAAACATTTGCCAAGCCTTTACATTAGACCTTTATCTCATTTGACAAATTTTCATTCCCAATTCTACATAACTAGCTCTGGAATCCCAGCTTTATTATGTACTGTGTACTTCCTGTATCTCCTAGAACCCCACATCATAATACATTTTATACTATACACAAGAATAGAATCAAATGGCCCATGAAAGAACATAATTTTATATGGAAAATATTGAGGAGTGAACTACGCATCAAACAAATTTATTCAAGATAAGAACTCCATAACCAAGTCAGATACTATCTGAAGATAGGCTCATCCTGTCTATTAATGTCCGGAGACAAAAAATAACTTTTCTTTGCTAATCTTCTTAATTCACCAGGCAGACCCAATGCCTGTTTGTGTCCTTCAAATGGATCTGGTAGCTCATATCTCACTCCAGCTGACTTACAACCGATGTTCAGCTTTTTGTGGATGCACAGTGACCACTAAACTTCAGATTTAAATGAGTGTCTGGTGCATGTAGTGGGGGGGATTGGAATGTGTACAACATCTAAGAACCACAATTGTAAAAAACTTTCTCTACATCATGAGATGTGTCACCTAAATCCCTTCTTGGTTTCCTCCACTCCCATGAGATTCCCACTGAGTGACATCCTTCAGACACCCCCCACCTCCCACCTTCCACTTATCCGTATTTGTCTGATGTCTGGCAAATTCTTTTCTAGTCCTGTGTTATGATTATGGACTTCCCCTTTGCTATCTTGTTCTATATTTTTCCTGATGACTGCTGGCCATTTTCTGTATATCCACAAGATACTCTCCCTGCAAGGCACGTTTTACACAATTTGCACACCAATAAGTTCATTAGTGAGGCATAGTGGACTACTCAGGTTTTTTTTCTTTTTTTTTCTCTTCTGTATTATTTGATTGTGAGCTGCTGAATCAGGAAGTATTTGAAGCTGGTGCTTTTGGTCTCCTCTTGAGCGACTAAGGAGAGATGACATTGTAAACTTCTATAGGCATGTCTGTTGTGACTAAAGTCTGACAGTGGTCTTTGCATTTTCACAAGGCTCCCTCCCCCCATCCCACCCATGCATTTCCCTTTTCCTCTTATTTACCCCTCATTGACCACACACAAGCACACACTAGAACAGAATGTCCTAGTAATTATTAAGACAAGAACTTTATAAAATTAAAACCATCAACAGCGGCATATTGTGTCACACAACATATTCATCTCCAGTGTAATTGTAAGATTTTATTATTTAAACTATGAATACATTTGAATCACATTTCAGACACACATTTGATTTTTAACCCATCAGCTGTATTACAGGTGCTCTACTTTTATTATTCAGAATTATTTGTTAAAAATATGAAATTATGTACATGTTTTATTTTTATCACAAATAAAATCATAACTAAGAAACAGTACACTGCTAAAAAGTACCATTACATAGAATGTGTTTTTGTGTTGTAGCAAATACCAGCAGCATCTTGGACCAAGAAAC